>NC_081308.1:82589237-82746737 GCF_030435805.1 Mustela lutreola
GGAATGCAAGCTGGTGCAGCCACTCTGGAAAACAGCGTGGAGCTTCCTCAAAATGTTGAAAATAGAACTGCCCTATGCCCCAGCAATTGCACTACTGGTTATTTACCCTAAAGATACAAAAGTGTGATCCAGAGGGGCACATGCACCTGAATGTTTATAGCAGCAATATCCACAATAGCCAAACTATGGAAAGAACCTAGATGTCCATCAACAGATGAATGGATAAAGAAGAGGTGGTATATATACACAATGGAATACTATGCAGTCATGAAAAGAAATGAAATCTTGCCATTTGCGACTACGTGGATGGAACTAGAGCATATCATGCTTACCGAAATAAGTCAAGCAGAGAAAGACAAATATCATATGATCTCCCTGATATGAGGAAGTGGTGATGCAACATGGGGGCTTAAGTGGGTAGAAGAAGAATCAATGAAACAAGATGGGATTGGGAGGGAGACAAACCATAAGTGACTCTTAATCTCACAAAACAAACTGAGGGTTGCTTGTGGGAGGAGGGTTGGGAAAAGGGAGTGGGATTGTGGACATTGGGGAGGGTATGTGCTTTGGTGAGTGCTGTGAAGTGTGTAAACCTGGTGATTCATAGACCTGTACCCCTGGGGATAAAAATATATGTTTATAAAAAATAAAAAATTAAAATAAAAAAGAAAGCCAACTGAAAGAATGAGAGGACAACCACCACAGAGTCTCC
Organism: Mustela lutreola; assembly: GCF_030435805.1. Classification (NCBI taxonomy): domain Eukaryota; kingdom Metazoa; phylum Chordata; class Mammalia; order Carnivora; family Mustelidae; genus Mustela; species Mustela lutreola. The sequence continues at coordinate 82,589,950 of NC_081308.1, forward strand.
ATAAACTGTAAAACCCCAATATCAGGGGAAAAGAAGCTATTAAGTTCCTGGTATTGTCCTAAAACCTGCATATTTCATAGATACAACTTTTATTTTAAATTTGTTATCACTATTCTTATTCTTTTAATTTTTTTAGCCTATCTGCCATTAGAATGGAAGGTTCAATACAACGTATTCCATAATAACCTTTTAACTTGAAATTTCTTCATGCATATACCTGTGTTTCTTTTGCTTCTATTTCTCAAAATATAGATATTTTCTATCTATATTTAGATACTTTAAATATAAATTTAAATACAAATTTAGATATTTTAAATATAGATATAAGATATATATAGATGTAAGTGATGCATAGGTATAAGATATATCTTGTATAGGTACAAGATACATCTTATATAAATATATATAAGATACATATATGTATATAAGCTTCAAGATAATCCTCTTTCTCTAATCAATACTACCCCTATATATAAATGAAATTTAAGCTCCCTTATCTCTGGAAAGGTGAGTCTTTTAACAAAGATATCAAGATACACCCAGGAATAATTCAAATAAACTTCATGGCCCACCTTGAGGATTTATAACCAGCCTCCCATCTTTTTCTTCTGTCAGTGTTTCTGTGTATTTGTTTTTGTTCTGGTATTGTGTAAATCTTGTCCTTGCAGTTCATTTTGGCTGGGTTCTTTTTTGTTTGATTGTTTTGTTTTGTTTTGTTTCTAGTCATTTACTTTTATCAGTCTTTTTGTTAGTCCATTTTTGCTTGTATACCTTATATATCCTAAGTTTGGAGCTCATTCTGGGTGGATCTTCTCTCTCTCTCTCTCTCATTCTTTTTTTTTTTTTTCCTGTCTCTTTATTTCTCTCTGTCTTTTTCTTTTATTTTTTATTTTTGATGGTGACTTTTGATTGCTTAGAAGTGTTCCAGGATGTACATTGCCTAGATCACAGTTGATATATTGATCTACACATCCCCTCAACCACCTCTTTCCAAAATGACTAGGAGAAAGAAGGCCCAACAGAGGAAAAATTCAGAGACTATGACCTCTCCATCAGAGCTACTGGATATGGACATAAACAGTATGCTGGAAAGACAATTCATGGTACCAGTTATCCAGGCAATGGTTATGTTGGAGAAAACCATTAATAACATGGAATTAATTAGGACAGAAGTGAAAGCTACCAAGGAAGAAGATAAAAATGCTATCAATGAGATCCAATATGATCTAAATTCTTTAACAGTTTGGTTAACTGAGGCAGAAGATAGATTTAGTAATCTAGAGGACAAAATGATAGAGAAAAAGGATCAGGAAGAGGTCTGGAACAAACAGCTTAGAAGCCATGAAAACAGAATTAGGGAAATAAATGACACCATGAAACATTCCAATGTCAGAATTATTGGGATCCCTGACGGGGAGGAGAAAGAAAGAAGACTAGAAGATAGAGTTGAACATTTTCCCCAAGAAAATTTTCCCAATCTGGGGAATGGAACCAGCATTCCTGTCCTAGAGGAAGAAAGATCACCCCCCCCCAAAGATCATAAAATCTAAAAAGACCTAGAGACACCTGATTAGTAAACTGAGGAATCATAATTTTTGACAGGAGCTCTTGAGAGCAGCTAGGGGGAAGCGATTTCTTACATACATAGGAAGGTCCATCAGAATAATGTCAGATCTGGTCACAGAAACCTGGCAAGCCAGAAAGGGCTGGCAAGACATACTCAAGGCACTAAATGAAAAGAACATGCAGCCAAGAATATTTTATCCAGCAAGGCTGACATTCAAGAAGAATGGAGAGATAAAGAGCTTCCAAGACCGGCAAGATTTAACCTTGTGACCACCAAGTGGGCACTACAAGAAATACTAAGGTGGGTTCTATAAAAGAAGAAAGAATGCAAGAGTCTCATAGAACAGAAATTTACAAAGACAATCTACAGAAACAAGGACTTCACAGGCAACATGTTGTCAATAAAGATGTACCTTTCAATAATCACTCTCAATTTGAATGGCCTAAGTGCTCCCATAAAATGACACAAGATTTCAGATTGGATAAAACGACAGAAGCTGTCCATATGTTATCTAAAAGAGACCCATTTGGAACCTAAGGATATATCCAGACTGAAAGGGAAGGAATGGAGAAGTATCTTTCATGCCAGTGGGCCTCAAAGAAAGCTGGAGTAGTAATTCTCATATAAGATAAATCATATGTTAAACTAAAGACTGTAGTCAGAGATAAAGAAGGGCACTACATCATACCTAAAGATTCTTTTTACCAAGAAGATCTAACAATTGTAAATATTTATGCCCCCCCCCCCACATGGGAGCAGCCAACTACATAAGACAACTGTTAATCAAATAGAGTCATATCAATATGAATATTAATAGTCAGGGATCTTAACATGCCACTCTCAATAATAGACAGATCATCAAAGCAGAAAATCAATAACGAAACAAAAACATTGAATGACATATTGGACCAGATGTACCTCATGGATATATACAGAACATTCCACCCTATAACAAACAAACAAACAAACAAACAAACAAAAACCAGAATACTCATTTATCTTGAGTGCATGGAACTTTCTCCAGAATAGACCACATACTGTGTCACAATTCAGGGCTCAACCGATACCAAAAGATTGAGATTTTTTCCTGCATATTCTTAGACGACAATGCTTTGAAACTGGAACTCAACCACAAGAAAAAATTTTGGAAATAATTTAAACACTTAGAAACTTAAGACCACCCTGCTTAAGAATGTTTGGATCAGCCATGAAATCAAAGAAGAGCTTAAACAATTCATGGAAACCAATGAGAATGAAGACACTTCAGTCCAAAACCTATGGGATACTGCAAAGGTGGTCCAAAGGGAAATACACAGCCATCCAAGCCGCCCTCCAAAACATTGAAGAATCCAGAATACATCACTGTCTTTACATCTTACAGAACTGGAGAACAGGAAGGGAAACAGGAAGGGAAATAATCAAGATTAGAGCACAGATCAATGTAATAGAAATTAGAAATACAGTAGAACACATCAACAAAACTAGAAGCTGGTTTTTTGAAAGAATCAATAAGATGAATAAACCATAGGCCAAACTAATCCAAAAGAAAAGAAAGAGGACCCAAATTAATAAAATGATGAATGAAAAGGGAGAGATCATGACTAACACCAAGGAAATAGAAACAATCCTCAGAAATTATGATCAACAGTCATATGCCAATAAGTTAAGCAATTGAGATGAAATGGATACATTCCTGAAAACCTATATAAAACTCCAATACTCAGGAAGAAACTTACAACAATAATAGACCAATATCTATACAATATTGGAGCAGTGATCAACAACCTCCCAAAAAAAAAACAAAAGCCCAAGACATGATGGATTTCCTGGAAAATTCTACCAAACATTTAAAGAAGAAATAATACCTATTCTCCTGAAGCTCTTTCAAAAAATAGAAGCAGAAGGAAAACTGCTACATTCGTTTTTTGAAGCCATCATTACCTTGATCCCCAAACCAGGCAAAGACCCCACCAAAAAGGAGAATTTCAGATCAATAACCCTGATGAATATGGATGCTAAAATTCTCAACAAAATTTTAGATAATAGGACCCAACAGTACATTAGAAATATACCAGGTGGGATTTATACATGGGATAAATTTGCAAATCAATCAATGTGATAGAACAAATCAGTAAGAGAAGAGAGAAGAACCACATGGTCTTCTCAATTGATGCAGAAAAAGCATTTGGCAAGATACAGCATCTATTCCTGATTAAACCCCTTCAAAGTATAGGGATATAGGGAGCATTCCTAAACTTCATAAAATCTATCTATTAAAAACCTACAGCAAATACCATCCTCAATGGGAATAGCTGACAGCATTCCCTCTGAGGTCAGGAACACGGCAAGGATAACCACTCTCAGTACTTTTGTTCAACTTAGTACTAGAAGTCCTAGCAACAGCAATCAGACAACAAAAAGAAATAAAAGTTATTCAAACTGGAAAAGAATAGGTCAAACTCTCTCTTTGCAGATGACATGATACATTTTATGGAAAACCCAAAAGACTCCACCCACAAACTACTAGAACCCATACAGCAATTCAGTACTGTGGCAGAATACAAAATCAATGCACAGAAATCAGCTGCTTTCTTATACACTAACAATGAAAATATAGAAAGGGAAACTAGAGAATCAAACCTATTTACTATAGCACTGAGAATGATAAGATACTGGGGAATAAACCTAACAAAAGAGGTAAAGGATCTATACTCGAGGAAATACAGAACACTCATGAAAGAAATTTAAGACACAAAAAGATGGAAGAGCAGTCAATGCTCTTGCATCAGAAGAATAAGCATTGTTAAAATGTCTATACTGCCTAGAGCAATCTATACTTTCAATGCCATCCTCATCAAAATTCCACCAGCATTTTTCAAAGAGGTGGAAAAAACAATTCTAAAATTTGTATGGAACCCAAATGCCAAGGGAATGTTGAAAAGGAAACACAAAACTGGGGACATCACGTTGCCTGATTTCAAGCTTTACTACAAAGCTGTGATCATCAAGAAAGCTTAATACTGGCACAAACACAGACACATAGAACAGTGGAACAGAGTAGAGAGCCCAAAATGGACCCACAACTCTATGGTCAACTAATCTTTGACAAAATAAGAAAAAATATCCAGTGGAAAAAAGTCTCTTCAATAAATGGTGCTGGGAAAATTGGACAGCTATGTGTAGAAGAATGAAACTCGACCATTCTCTTACACCGTACACAAGGATAAACTTGAATGAATAAAAGACCTCAATGTGATGCAAGAATTTAACCAAATCCTAGAGGAGAACATAGGCAGTAACCTCTTTGCCATCGGCCACTGCAATTTCTTTCAAGATATGTCTCCAAAGGCAAAGGAAACAAAAGCGAAAATGAACTTTTGGGACTTCATCAAAATTAAAAATTACTGCACAGCAAAGGAAACAGTTAACAAATCAAAGAGGCAATTCATGGAATGGGAGAAAATATTTGCAAATGACACTACAGACAAAAGGCTGATATACAAGATATATAAAGAGCTCCTCAAATTCAACACCCACAAAAGAGATAATCATGTCAAAAAATGGGCAGAAGACATGAACAGACACTTCTCTGAGGAAGACATATAGATGGCTTACAGACACATGAAAAATGTTTATCGTCATTAGCCATCAGGGAGACTCAAATCAAAACTACTTTGAGATACCACCTTACACCAGTTAGAATGGCCAAAATTAACAAGACAGTAAGCAATATATGTTGGACAGGATTTGAAGAAAGGGGAACCCTATTACACTGTTGGTGGGAATGCAAGTTGGTGTAGTCACTTTGGAAAACACTGTGGAGATTCCTTAAGAAATTAAAAATAGAGCTTCCCTATGACCCTGCAATTGCACTACTGGGTATTTATACCAACGATACAGATGTGAAAAGAAGGGCCATCTATACCCCAATGTTCATAGCTGCAATGGCCACAGTCACCAAACTGTGGAAAGAACCAAGATGCCCTTCAACAGATGAATGGTTTAAGAAGATATGGTCTATATACACTATGGATTATTATGCCTCCTTTAGAAAGGATGAATGCCCAACTTTTGTATCAACATGGACAGGACTGGAAGAGATATGCTGAGTTAAATAAGTCAAGAGAGAGTTAATTATCATATGTTTCACTTACTTGGGGGAGCATAAGAATAACAGGGAAGACATTGGGAGATGGCAAATAAAAGTGAGTTGGGGGAAATCGGACAAACCATGAGAGACTATGGACTCTGAGAAACAGAGGGTTTTTGATGGGAGGATGGTGGGAAGTTGTGTAATACTTTGGTGGGTATTATGGAGGGTACCTGTTGCATGGAGCACTGGGTGTGGTGCATGAACAAACTCTGGAACAGTGAAAAGAAATTTAAAATAAATTCAAATAGGTATATATATATATATATATATATATATATATATATATACTCACTCCCCACTGTAGGGAAGGAAAATTTTTTTTTTTTTATTTTACCTTTCTGAGTTATTGGCTGATTTACCCTACCCCTTCCCCAATAATAAGACAGATTAACAAGAGAAACACAAAGAGAAGTTTCATAACATGTATAACTCCTGTATACATTGGAGATACCCAACTTAACAGAGTAACTCCTCTAAATGGCCCAAACTTAAATATCATTTCCAGCTAAAGACAAAAGATGTTGGTGTTTGTGAGATCAGCTATGGAAGGTTATCAGGGAAAGCACTGTAAAAGCATATAACTGTTATGTATATTTAAGTCCCTGCCTTCTCTATTTATAAGAATTTTCAGAGATTTAGTCATCCTCCTTTTTCTGGTACAGAGTGGAAAACTCTTGTCCTTACAAATGGAGATTGTCCTTAAAATGTAAATTTCCCTCACAGAATGGAAAGTTTTACTCTGATTTCAGAGATTTCTTGTATCTTCAGCCTCTAAAAAATAATCAGTCCAAATAATATTCAAAGAAGCACATTTTGGGGTGGCATATTCCGTGAACCATTATGTAAAGATGTAAAGACTCAAAGCCCCATGCTCGGGTGCCAAATGATGAAATTTTCAATATAGGTGAGGTTCAGTGGTGTGCAGTCCAAAGCCAATGACCAAGAAATAATTCTTGAGACATCTTTGGTGCAAAATGATTAGAGCACAGGCACAGGACCCATGGGCAGAAAGAGCTGCTGCCCACGGGTTTTGAGGAGTGATCCATTATATATTTGCAAGTTGGGAGGGTATCGGGAATAGCATAAGTCTCTAAGGAATTTTGGAAGCAAAGTTTCCAGGACCTTGAGGGGCTAGCTGTTGTTGGGAAAAGGTCATTTATTATGGTCCAATAAAACCTTAGTGATGAGATCCTTCAGATATATATCAATGGGCCATATGCTTAGGGATGATTGCCAGCACATGTCTTGGAGGGTTTAGAGATGAAGTTTCCAAAGGAATTTTTATATGTTAAAATAGACTTACAGGATCCTGACTGGGGGGAGGGGTCGGTCAGGGTAGGGTTGTCTTTTACCCTTAGAAAAGTATTATGGTGGAGGCAGTTGAGTCCCTAGAGAAATGTCACTCTGCCTGTTTCAAGGACTTGTTAGTGGGCTCTAGATAGTATGGAAATTTAACAACTTTTCTTCTGCCTCTGTTTCTTACATCACCACCAAGTCTTATTAGTCGTATTTAAGATTATTCATTAATTGGTTCATTCAGCAGAATTTATTTTTCTTTAATCATGTGCCAAACACTATTCTACATGATGAAAAATTAGTATTGAACATAAATATGGAGTCCCTGCCACTGAGGAACTTTCATTACAGTGGGAGAAACAGAAAATAATAATTTAAATTTTTTTTAAAAATACATGAAGAAAAATAAAGCCTAACAAAGGGAATAGAGAGTTATGGGAGATGGAAAGGTGGTTTATTTTAGTAAGGTGATCAAGGAAATTATTTTTGGGATGATAACACTTTGAATAAATGAATGAATGACTGAAATGAGGAAGTAAGATATGCAATGTCTAGAGGAAGAGCAACCTTGGCAAAATAATTTATACAGAGGCCCTAAAGCAGGAACATGCTTGCCAAACTTGAGGGACATCAGAAGCAAGTGTGGTTGTTACTGAATGAGAAAGGGGGATAGTATTGGATATGAAATCAGAAAGGGAGCTGAAGACCAGATCATGCATGCCTTGTAGACCAGGCCAAGAAGTTATATTTTATTCTGAGTGATATCCATCCATTGACATGTTTAAACATTTCTTTTTTTTTTTTAATATTTTATTTATTCATTTGACAGACAGAGATCACAAGTATGCAGAGAGGCAGGCAGAGAGAGAGGAGGAAGCAGGCTCCCTGCCCAGCAGAGAGCCCGATGCGGGGCTTGACCCCAGGACCCTGGGACCATGACCCCAGCCGAAAGCAGAGGCCTTAACCCACTGAGCCACCCAGGCGCCCCAATCCATTGACATGTTTAGACTAGAAGTATGATATGATCTGATTTACATTTTTAAAGTTTCACTTTGCCCTTTTTTGTGGATATTTGATAGCTGGGGAGATGGATGTAAGTGTAGATCTGAAAGACTAGTTAAAACTTATTCTTTGATGATAATTTTATACTAGGGTTATAGCAAGAGAGGTGGTAAAGTGTGGCTGGATTTTAGGGGCACCTGAGTGGCTCAGTTGCTTAAGCATCTGTCTTCAGCTCAGGTCATGATCTCAGGGTCCTAGGACTGAGTCCCAAGTCCAGCGCTCTGACCAGTAGGAGACTTCTTCTCCCTCCTGCTCCACCTGCTTGTACTGTGTGTGTGTGTGTGTGTGTGTGTGTGTGTGTGTAAAATAAATAAATAAAATCTTTTTTAAAAAGTGGCTGGATTTTGGACAATCTGAATTTTGAATATAAGGCCAGCAGAATTTGCTGATGTGTATAATGTTGGTTATGTGTTGTAAGGGAAAAAACAGGTTGACACCAAAGATTTTCTCCCAAGCAAAAGGAAAGATGGAGTTGCCATGAACTAAGATAGAGACATCTGTGAGCCAAACTGGTTAGGGAGTGTTAAGTATCAAGAATTCAGTTTGGAACACTGGGTGTGGTGCATAAACAATGAATCTTGGAACACTGAAAAAATAAAATTAAATTTAAAAAAAAAAGAGTTCAGTTTGGGACATGGTTTGCTTGAGTTGTCTGTTATGCAGGCAGGTGGAGATGTTGAACAGAAAATTAGGTTGAGTCTGGAGTTCATGGTAGAGGTCAAGAATTGAGATTTAATTTTAAGAAGTATCTATGTAGAGATATTTTAAAGCCATGAACTTGAGTGAGATCACCCAAGAGGTGAATGTAAATAGAAATGAGGAACTTAGAAAGATAGCAGAGTATTAGGATACTGAGCTCACCTTCTCTCAAAGACACATCAAAACTGCAAATAAATATAGTACAACTTATTCTTAAAATGACTGTAAGACTAGCAGCATAGCTTTTCCACACAACACCCCCCCCACCAAAAGCAGTTCATGCACACTACACTCAATGAGCAGTCCCAGCTGGAATTGTTGCCACTCAAAAGTGACTCCTGTGCTTGAAACGCAGACTCACCAACAGCATGCCCACATAAGTTGTGGCCAGGCTTCTCAGTTAGTTGCCTTGGGGGCTAACCCCACCCACCAAAATTCCCACACCCTCTAAGCAAGCTTTGCCAAGCCTAGCCCTGCCTACCTGTGTGACTTCAGTATTTGCAACCCAGTCACAGTAGGAGAGCACATGAAGCCCACACAAGGGACACCCTTCAAGTACCTGATGTGGTGACTGGGGAATAGTGCTTCTGGACTCCATACTATGCCTTCTATATAAGGCCACTCCTTGCAAGAACAGATGTAGCTAACCTGCTTAATAGATAGAAACAAAGACAGAGAATCAGCCAAATTATGAAACAGAATATGTTCCAATGAAAGGATAGCACAAAAGCTCAGAAAAAAATAAAATAAATGAAATTGAGATAAACAATCTACCTGATAAAGAGTTCAAAGTAATGGTCATAAAAATGACTGTGGGACTTGAGAGAAGGGTGGGTGTACTCAATAAGAATTTCAACAAAGACAGAAAATATATGAAATAAAAGAACCATCAGAGCTGAAGGATACAATAACTTAAAATAAAGATACACTAAAGAGAATCAGCAGCAGATTAGAGGATACAAAAAAAAACAGATCAGTGATTGGGAAGACAGGACAATGGAAACCATCTAAACTGAACAGAAAAAGGAAAGATAAAATAATGAGGATAGGTTAAAAGATCTCTGGGGCAACACCAAGCATACTACCATTCATATTATAGGGGTCCTGGAAGAAGAGATAAAAGAGCAGAACATTTATTTGGAGAAATAATAGCTGAAACTTTTCTAACCAGACATCCAGATTCATGAAGGACAGAAAGTCTCAAGATGAGCCCATTGAGGGACACATCAAGATACATAATAATTAAAATGTCAAAAATTAAAAGATAAAGAAAAAAATCTTAAAAGCAGCAAGAGAAAGGTAAATTGTTACATGCAAGGGAAACCCTATAAAGTTATTAGCTAATTTTTCAGCAGACATTTTGCAGTCCAAAGGGGAGTGTCACGATATATTCAAAGTGTTAAAAAACAAAAACAAAAACAAAACAAAACAAAAAAACCACTTCAACCAAGAGTACTCTATCTAGCAGGCTTATCATTCCAAAGAAAGGCAGATTTTCCTATGGGGGGAAAAATAGTTAAAGGAGTCCATCACCACTAAACAGGCCTTATAAAAATGGTTAACACAAGAAGTGCTTTCTTTAAGCAAAAAAGGAAAGGTCATAACTCAATGTAAGGAAATTATTAAAGAAAAAAAGATCAGTGGTAAAAACAAACATGCAGAAAGGTAAGTAGATCGGTCACTTACAAAATGAGTAAGATCAACTATATTAATTTCCTGGTATCAGGCAGCCCTGCCTAGGCAATTTTGGAAAAATTTCCAGGTTGCAATTCGCCCTTTAGTCCTAATTTTTTTTCCATTTTATTTCTTTTCAGTGTTCCAAATTCATTGATTATGCACCCAGAGCTCCATGCAATACATGCCCTCCATAATACCCTCAGTTTGTTTCTCAGAGGCCTCAGTCTCTCATGGGGGGAGTTGAGGTGGGGAGAATAAGGGGGGCTTGTCTCCCTTTCCTATTTTCCCATCTCACTTCTCCTCTCCATCTCCCAATATCCTCTGTGTCATTCCTTATGCTAGGAGTTTTCAATTGCACATGGTACACTTTCCAGGATAGATCACATGTTAAGCCACAAAACAAGTCTCAATAAATTTAAGAAGGTTGAAATTATAATAAGCATCTTTTTTACCACAAAGGTATGGAACTAAAGAGATATATAGAAATCTGTTACATTCCCATGCACCAGTAAGAAACTAGCAGAAGGATAAATTAAGAAAATAATCTCATTTACAATTGTATCAAAAAAAAAAAAACACCTAGGAATAATTTCAACTAAGAAGATGAAAGGCCTGTGTTCTGAAAACTATAAGACACTAATGAAAGGCGCTAACGATAACACAAATAAATGAAAACCAATACCATGTTCATGGGTTGGGAAAATTAATATTGTTAAAATATCCATACTTCCAAAAGCCATTTACATTTAATCTAGGATCCAATACAATCCCTATGAAAATAGTAATAGCAGTTTTCATGGAACTAGAACAAATGATTCTAAAATTTGTAAAATACCATGAAAACCCTGAATAGCCAAAGCAATCCTGAGAAAGAAGACCAAAGCTGGAGGTAATATTATGCCAAATTTTAAACTATATTATAAAACTTCAGTAATCAAGACAATGTGGCAGTGGCACAAAAACAGACACAGGCCAATGGAGCAGAAGAGTGAACCCAGAAACAAACCCATGCTTATATGGTCAGTTAATCTATAATAAAGGAAGAAAGAATATTCAATTGGGGAAAAAAAAGACAGCCTCTTCAATAAATGGTGATGGGAAAGCTGGACAATTATTTGTAAAAGAATGAACCACTTTTTTACATCATATACAAAAATAAACTCAAAATCAAAGACCAAAATGTAATATTTCCATCCATGAAACTCCTAAAAGAAAATATAGGCAGTAAGCTCTTAAACATTGGCTTTAGCAATATTTTTTGGATTTATAGCCTCAGGCAAGGGTGATGAAACCAAAAATTAACAATTAGAAATAAGTCAAACTAAAGCTTTTGCACAGTGAAGAAAAACATCTACAAAATAAAAAGTTAGCCTATCAAATGAAAGAAGATACTAACAAATGATATCGCTAATAAGTGTTAATATCCAAAATATATAAATAACTTATAAAACTCAAAACTCCAAAAACAAAACAAATAATCCAATTAAAAATGAGGAGAAGACATGAAGAAACATTTCTCCAAAGAAGACATCCAGATGGCCAACAGATGCATGAAAAGATGTTCAACATTGCTCATCATCAGAGAAATGCAAATCAAAACCACCATGAGATATTACCTCATAGCAGTCATAAGGGCTAGTATCAAAAAGACAACATATAACAAGTGTTTGCAAGAATGTAGAGAAAACAGAACCCTTGTGCTGTGCTGCTGTAAATTTAAACTGGTGTAGTTACTACAGAAATAGTATGGAATTTTCTAAAAAAAAAAAAAAAAAACACACACACACACACACACACAACAAAACAAACCAGTAGAAATATCATGTAATCCAGTAATTCCACTTCTGGGTATTTACTCAGTGAAAACAAAAACACTAATTTGAAAAGATATATGCACCCCTATAATTATTGTAGCATTAGTTACAATAACCAAGATATGAAAGCAATCTATGTATCCATTAAAAGATGAATGGAGAAAGATGTAGTAATATTTCTTAGCCACAAAAAAAAAAAGAAATAAATTTTGCCATTTATGACAATGTGGATCGGCCTTGAGGGTACTATACTAAGTAAAGTAAGTCAGTTAGAGAAAGACAAATGCCACATGATTTCACTTATATGTGGTATCTAAAAAAAAAAATGAACAAACAAAAAAACAGAACTAGATTTGCAAATACAGAGAACAAACAGGTGTCTACCAAAAGGATGAGCAAAATAGGTAAAAGGGATTAGGGGGTACAAACTTCCAGTTATAAAATAGATACATCATGAAACTAAAAAGTGCAGCATAGGTAATATAGTCAGTAATATTGTATTAACTCTGTATGGTGACAGATGGTAACTACACTTACCATGGTGAGCATTTTATAATGTATATCAATATTGAATCACTATATTGTACACCTGAAAATAATGTAATATTGTATGCCAATTATACTTTAATTAAAAATAATAAATAGAAAATAAGATTGATATTTCAGGATTTAGACTGGGAAAACTACAGTGTTTAAAGGTCTGGGAAATAGGAAAGATCCAAGAAATGTGATTAAGGAGAAACAGCCAAAAAAATGGATCAAGAGTTAAAAATGGTCTCCTTGAAAGCCAAGTGAAAAAAATAAATTCTCATGATTATACAATAGGGACAATGGGTAAGAATAAATATCATAAACTGATACTAATAATTAGAAAAAATGATGTGTCCCAGGATTTTCCAGCCTGTGGGAGCAAATTACATCAAAATGATATTAGTACATGAACTTTATTAGCTTATTGTTTTTTTCTGATATAGGCCTCTGGCTCCCTGCAGATTTAAATAATAAGGGCTGTGCTATATTCAAAAACTCTATTTCTCTTTGAAAACTATTCCTACTGTAGTGAGCAACGTTCATTGTGCCCTTTTTTTACTTTTTAAAAGATAAATTCTCATGTGAAGTCTCTTCATTATTTCCTCCAAGTAGGTTTTTGTTTGGTTCATTTTTAGACTTGTCTGACATGTCCAGATGTGTTTGAAACCCAGCAGTAAACGCAAATGGAGTTATTTTTTAGACTTCTTACCAAAGAGACTTCAGTTGGGCCTGTCTTGTCAGTTCATTAGAACATGTCCAAACATGTCCAAACCCCTAGCTGTTTCTGGCTAGGAACTTACGATTTCCAAGTTTTACACAAAATACAATAGAAAAAGTGCTGTAAGAAAACAGAGAAGACAGAAGAGCTAATTTTGCCTGGGAAGGAATGGGGAAAGCTGAAAAGTTAGACAATAGGAAAGTCTTCACAAAAAAGCTCTGACCTTGAGCGGGACCTTGAAAGAGATGTATGATTTTGCCAAAAGAAGAAAATGGGCAGAAAATTTATTATAGGTACAGAATACATGAACAGATCATGGAGGCATAAAATCACATGCTACATTCAAGAATAAACAAAAAGGCTTATTTGTGGAAGAGTTGACCAATGTGATGAAATAGAAAAAAAAAAAAAAGGTTTATTCAGATTGTGAAGAAATGCTCACATTGTAACTAGAGGTTCAATTTTTATTCTACATGTAATAGAGGCATTTTTAAATATGTTCATTGATGAGGGAGCAGGAGGCTGGCTGAGTACAAAGCAAAAGCTGGCACCTTGCACCCCCTCTTCACCCTTTCCCCTCCATAAGTGTAGCATCCCTCAGGCAGCCCTGACTGCCATGAACAATAAGCAAATAGTTAACTTGCAGAGCTCACAATCCTGCTAGACAGGAGTCTCCCTTGGCTTACAAATGTCCTAAATCTCACTAACAAAGACGATTGATAGCAGGATTGTGACACCCCACCAAAAAGTCTCCCAACTATCTTAATGTTAATGGCTGGTCTAAAGACAACATTGATCCAGCAGCAAGGGCAAGGCCTCAGGCAGGCCTGGAACATCCTGGCACCTTGTAGGCCCTCTTTAGCATATGAAAACTCCACTGAACCCTCCCTTCCCCTCACCTTCCCCCAACAGCAGGGTATATAACATGCCTACCCTCACAACCCAGGGCAGCAGCTCTTCCTGCCCACGGGTCCTGTCCCCGTGCTTTAATAAACCACCATTTTGCACCAAAGATGTCTCAAGAATTCTTTCTTGGTCATCGGCTCCGGACCTCAGCCCACCAAACCTCACCTAGGTTCTAGAACTTCATCATTCATTGCAGGTTTTGAGCTGCAGAATTTATTATTAAATCTATATCTTAGAAAAAATGACTGATTACTATGTATATGACAGATATAGAGAAAGATGAGAACTACTGAATAGTTCAATAAGAGAAAATGAAGAACTAAACTAAGAGAGTGGCAACTGAATGCAGAAAGGACAAGTATGATCAAAATTCATAGAAGTTACTAATTTTATCCAGTTAGTGAAAAAAAAGTAGGCATAAAATTTGATTCTGAGTTTTCAATGTTGATAATCACATAGATGATAATGCAGTAAGAAATAGAGAAGCAGCTACAGATGTGTAGGATGTGACAGTGGACTCAGTTTTGAATAAGTTGAGTTAAAAGTATCTATAATAAATTTAGCTACAGTTTTTTTTTTCTTTTCTTAAAATTTAATTTCTTTTCAGTGTAACAGAATTCATTGTTTATGCACCACACCCAGTGCTCCATGTAATAAGTACCCTCCAAAATACCCACCACCAGTGATGAGGGAGCAGGAGGCTGGCTGAGGACAGAGCAAAAGCTGGCGCCTTGCACCCCCTCTTCACCCGCTCCCCTCCATATGTGTAGCATTCCTCAGGCACACCTGACTGCCATAAAATGATAAATAGTTAACTTGCAGGGATCGCAATCCTGCAGAACAGGAATCTCCCTTGCCCTACAAGATGTCCTAGAGACCTAAACAGGGAGGTTAC
The DNA here is from genome assembly GCF_030435805.1 of Mustela lutreola. NCBI lineage: Eukaryota > Metazoa > Chordata > Mammalia > Carnivora > Mustelidae > Mustela > Mustela lutreola. The sequence goes on from NC_081308.1 coordinate 82,605,268, forward strand.
CTTATCAATAGCACAAATTTCCAGAGGCAAATAACTCTTGGTTCCTGAAGCCCTAATGTCCCCCTCCCACCATAAACTGGAGGAGACTGGGGTAGAAGGGAATGTAAATGATAGCTGGATCATAATGCCCCACCAAGAATCTCCCAATTATCTTGAGGTTAATGCCTGACCTAAAGACGACATTGATCAGGCCATAAGGGCAAAGACTCCCCCCCCCGCACCTTGTAGGCCCTCCCTAACATGTGAGAACTCTGTTGAAACCTCCCATTCCTTCACCACCTCCCCCCAACCGTGGGGTATATAACATGCCCACCCTCACAACCCGGGGCAGCAGCTCTTGCTGCCCACGGGTCCTGTCCCCGTGCTTTAATAAACCACCATTTTGCACCAACAACGTCTTAAGAATTCTTTCTTTAGTCGTCGGCTCCGAACCTCCTCACCCCACCGAACCTGACTTAGGTTCTGGGACTTCATCACCAGGATCCCCCAACCTCCCACCCCCTGTCCCTTCAAAACACTCAGATTGTTTTTCAGACTCCATAGTCTCACAGGGTTCATCTCCCCCTCCAATTTCCCTCAGCTACAGGTTTTTAAGAGGCATCTGAAAACATGAACTTGGAACTAGGAAACTAGGTATAACCTATAAATACGTATTTAGAAATTATCAACATAGACATCAGTTGAAGTCATGGGCATGATGAGGTCACCTGGGTTGAAAGGATATAATGAAGATTTTTTAATTAATTAAATTCCTAATAAAGAGGTATTAAGAAAGTAGTACCTAAGAGTCGTGATAAGACCTGAAAGCAAAATTGTGAGAAAACTGACTATTTTTATTTATCGGATGCTGCATTACTAACTTGTGTGGGAAGACAGATGTCAAATTGCTTAATAAATTAAAATTTTGGTAAATGTTTTTGAAGAAATGATCTGAAATAGTTTTTAGCAGCTAAAAACAGTCAAGGAAACATTCCTAAGGTAATAAACTTTTGGGATCTGAAGGAAGAGTAACAGTTAATCAAGCAAAAGGAAATGGAGGAATTTCAGGGAAAGAATAACTTTCTGTGAAGTCCCAGAGGGAAGAGAAATGTAGAGCTCTGTGGAACTGAAAGAAGGCCAATGTGCTAGAAACACAGAGAGATGTGTTACTTTTCTAGAGATAAGGAGGATTAGAAAAACAGAAAATCTCCTACTTTTGAACATCAAATAATGTTGGATAAAACACAACATACTTTTATATGCATATAAGAATTTGCAGTGAAGGAAATGGTTAAGGTTCTGTCAATCTATGATTTATAAAAAGCTATGAATATGATTCTCCTACAAATTAATGTAAAGTAAGGCTGTGTCAAAGATTTATTAAATTCATTAACAAGAGAGCAGGCAGTGTAGTAAAGTTGGGGCAAAGGAGAATTAGAAAAATAGCGTTTTTATAGTCCAGTAGGAAAGACATACTGAAATGTTTGTTAAATTAGACACAGAATTGGTTAATGTCCCATAACCCAATAATATAATAATATTTAGGGTTATTATTCTATTTTTACCTGATAAGAATCCATTGTACACCTACTAGACAAAACCCAAGTTAACATGTAACTTTTCAGATTCTGGGCCCTAGTCAAAGCAAACAGTCAAACCAAGGACCTTCCCCTACAGAATTAAATAATCCTTGGGTAAGCTTTTTATTCAATGCTGCAATATAACACTGAATGGGAAAACAGATATTCTATCATTTAATTTCTAAGTTTTTGGTATTTCTTTTTCTTAATGGGTCTCAAACCAACAAAGCCTTCAAAACTATACATGAATGACATGAGGTCTTAGATTTTGTTTTATTAACTGCTATATCTCTAGTGCCTATAATAATGTTTGGTATAGGACACATTCAATATATATTTGTTGACTAAATAAATGAAAACATTTACACTTTAGTTGATCTAAGAGTATATGCTGTTCTCCATCAATGGGATTTTGAGTTTAATGGCCATATAAGGACATATAGGGTTTGATTCTGTGAGAAATAGAAATTTGAAACTGAAGGTCCTCTCTAAAGGCTAAGATATTCTATAATATGCAACTTAAGGGTAAGGAAGGACTAGGAAAAAATAAACCTTTTTTTTTTTTTAAAGATTTTATTTATTTATTTGACAGAGAGAGATCACAAGTAGGCAGAGAGGCAGGCAGAGAGAGAGGAGGAAGCAGGCTCCCTGCTGAGCAGAGAGCCCGATGCGGGACTCGATCCCGGGACCCCGAGATCATGACCTGAGCCGAAGGCAGCGGCTTAACCCACTGAGCCACCCAGGCGCCCCAGGAAAAAATAAACCTTACAGGCAAAGGAAGTTTGTCTATATCACCTTGAATTCTAGATTATAAAAATGTTTCCATCTTTGGAAATTAATTTTTTGTCACATGAAACTTCAACTTCCTGTGTATTCTAGTAGCATCAAATTAACATAAAAGTTAAGCATTTTGTGGTAACATTTCTAAGGAAGCTAACAGACAATAACCTCATCTCAGGATTGCCATACAGGATTAAAATAATAATTTTAAGAAAGGAGAAGAGGGACACTTGCATGGCTCAGATGTTTAAGCATTTGCTTTTGGCTCAGGTCATGATCTCAGGGTCCTGTGATCAAGCCCCAAATTGGACTCCCTGCTCATCAGGAAATCTGTTTCTCTGTCTCCCTCTGTCCTTTCTCCTCCACCGCATCTTGTATACTCTCTCTCAAATAAATAAAATCTTAAAAAAAAAAAAAAAAGATAAATAGTGGGGGAAGGGAGCCTCTGTAAGCCTGCTATGGGAAAGTGATATAGCCCCAGAGGGCAAAATGAGAGTCCATAGAAACATGCTTCAGTGAGAGACACCCCTGCCTGAGAGATGCTCAGGTGGTGGAAAGGACAAACGGGACAGTGTGGCCTCAAGATCTCCAGAGCCACAGAAATAACAGGGATGCCTGAGCTGGTAGAGAGCCCATGCTTGGGAAGGGGTAAACTGGTTACAGTCAGCGAGTCTAGGAGGTGTCTCTCAAGTTGGTTGACCATAAACTCTGAGCCAGGGCCTGATTAGATGACCACTCTATGCCTGGAGACCCTGAAAAGGGCTGGAACCCAAGGTTATGCTGCCATTCCCCTGGGAAGGGCAAAGTGGGTATGCACATAACAGGGGGACAGCTATCAGTTCAGGAACCCTACAAAAAACAAGAATGGGGAAGATGTCCACCTTTCCCTGGGGAAAGGCAGAGCAGTTGCACGCATGATTTAGCAATCACTCTCCACACCAAGGTCCTACAAAGTGAAGTAGTGCAGGACCCTCCAGATTACCTGAGGAGGATCAGCTTGAGCATGCACCATAGGACTCTACTGTTTGGCACACATAAAAGTGTTGGCTCAGGTCATGATCTCAGGGTCCTGTGATCAAGCCCCAAATTGGACTCCCTGCTCATCAGGAAATCTGTTTCTCTGTCTCCCTCTGTCCTTTCTCCTCCACCGCATCTTGTATACTCTCTCTCAAATGCACCATAGGACTCTACTGTTTGGCACACATAAAAGTGTTGGCTCAGGTCATGATCTCAGGGTAAACCCCCTGAGGGTTTACTGAAGAGAGGAAACCCTGAACTTTTGGTTCTAGGGTCGGAGATCAGGTGTGGCCATTTTTATTTTGATCCTCTAAAGAGGCAAGGAAAGCCTTGAGGGAACAGAAGCCACAAAGGACAATCAAAAAGAGCTTACACTGAGTCCAGTCCCCCAGCAACGGGAAGTACTACTCTGTCCAGATGAAGAGACCTGAGAATCAGTCCTGCAGGTCCCTCCCCCAGAAGACATCCTGGAGGAACAAGTGAACAGCAAGTTTATGGACCTCATAGGACTGAAAATGTCCAGCAGTAGGATAAAATAGTATATAGAATCAAGGTTTCTTTCCTCATGATTCATTTATCTTTCAGTTTAAAATATTTAATTCCTTTTTTTAATTTTTCCCTTTCCTTTTTTTATTTTCCCCTTTTCAACTAATTTCTTATTTTATCAACTCCTTGATTTTAAGTATTTTTTTAACTTCCATTTTTACATTTACCTTTTGTAGATATATTCCTCATTTTTCACTTCATTTCAGTGTCATTTTCCACTTCTTTTCTCTCTCTCTCTCCATATATTTATATATATAAATCCCCAAATTGTAAAGAAAACAATATCATATATATATATTCATATATATGCATATGTATATGTATATGTCACATATATGATATATATATTATATATAAAATATATATATCTTATACATATGTCATATATATATGACTATAAAATATATATAATATATATATATATATCTTATATATATATATATATATGACTTGTTTTCTTTATGAAATATATGTCATATACATATATATGTCATAAAGAAAACAAGTCATGCATCATAAAGAAAACATATATTACTTGTCTTCTTTATATATATATATCATATATACATATATATATGACTTGTTTTCTTTACAATTTGGGGATTTAGTGTCTTTAACAAACAGAACAAAATATACTCAGGACCAAATGGATCATCTTGTTTTGTCCACCCTGTAAGATTATAGTTCTTCCTCCTCCCCCGTTTTCTCTTCTTTTTCTTTTTTTTTTTTAATTTACCTTTTTTTCTTTTTTTCTTTTCTTTTTATTTTTGGTTCCTGATCTTTTCTGCTCTTTTCATATTTGCTTGGAATGTGGTTAATATTTTTGGTTTTGTTCACTCATTCATGTATTCATCTCCGTCGAAAATGACAAGGAGGAAGGATTCACGACAAAAGAAAGAACTAGAGATAATACTGTATGTCACGGATGTAATTAATATGGATATAAGTGAAATGTCATAGCTGGAATTCCGGATAACTATTATAAACTTACTAGCTGGACTTGAACAAAAAACATTAAAGACACTAGATAATTTCTTAGTGCAAAATGAGGTCTAATCATGCTCAAATTAAAAATGTTCTAACTGAAATACAATCTAAACTGGATGCTCTAACACCTAGGGTAAATAAGGCAGAAGAGAGGGTAAGTCACATAGAACACAACTCGATGGAAAGGAAGGAAGTTGAGGAAAAGAGAGAAAAACAACTGATAGACCATGAAAGGAGGCTTCAATAAATCAGTGTTGCCATATAAAGAATCATCATCAGAATTTTGGGGATGCCTTGGTGGGGACAGAACATATATTTGAGCAAATCATAGCTGAGAACTTCCTTAATCTGGGGAAAGAAACAAACATTCATGTCCAAGCAGTAGAGAGGACCCCTTACCAAATCAATAAAAATAGATCAACACCTTAGCATATAATATTGAAGCTTGCAAATTTTAGAAAAAAATAATGAAAACAGTTTGAGGCAAGGGGTACCTAACCTACAGAGGTAGGAACATTAGAATAGCATCAGCTCTATCCACAGATAACTGGCAGGTGAGAAAGGAGTGGCCTTATGTATTCAGGGTACTAAATGAGAAAAACATATAGCCAAAAATACTTTATCCAGCAAGGCTTCATTCACAATGGAAGAAGAGATAAAGAGCATCCAGGGCAGACAGAAACTGAAAGAATATGTGACCACCAAACTAACCCTGTAAGAAATATTAGGAGGATACTGTAAGTGAAGAGAGACTCCACCAGTAACATAAAGCAGAAAGAAATAGAGATAATCTACTGAAACAATGACTTTATAGGTAATACAATGGCACAAAATTCATACATTTCAATAGTTACTCTCAATGCAAATGGGCTAAATGCTCCAATAAAAAGACACAGGGTATCAGATTGGATAAAAAGCAAGACCTATCAATATGTTGTCTCCAGGAGACTCACTTGAGACCTAAAGCACCTTTAAACTGAAAGTGGGGGGTGGTGGAGAACTATTTGTCACACTAATGGATCTCAAAATAAAGCTGAAGAGGCAATCCTCATATCAGACAAATTAGATTTTAAACCAAAGACTGTAGAAAGAGATGAAGAGGGACACTATACCAGACTTAAAGGGTCTACCCAACAAGAATATCTAACAATTATATGAGCCTAGTGGTGGGTATTAAGGAGGGCACGTATTTCATGGAGCACTAGGTGTGGTGCATAAACAATGAATTTTTAAACACACACACACAAAATTTAATTTAATTTAATTTAAAAAATCTAACAATTATAAATATTTACATCCCTAATTTGGGAAGAGCCAATGATATCAAATGATATCAACCGGTTAGTAACCAAATTAAAGAAAAAAAAATATATATATATCATATATATATATATATATATGATACAGTAATAGTAGGAGACTCCAACACCTCATTCACAATGGACAGATCATCTAAGCAGAAAATCAACAAAAAGGGGCACCTGGGTGGCTCAGTGGGTTAAGCCGCTGCCTTCGGCTCAGGTCATGATCTCAGGGTCCTAGGATTGAGCTCCGCATTGGGCTCTCTGCTCAGCGGGGAGCCTGCTTCCCTCTCTCTCTCTCTCTCTGCCTGCCTCTCTGCCTACTTGTGATCTAGCTCTGTCAAATAAATAAATAAAATCTTAAAAAAAGAAGAAAAGAAAATCAACAAGGAAACAAAGACTTTGAATGACACACTGAACCAGACGGGCTATACAGATATATATAGACCCTTCCTTCCTAAAAAAAATAGAAAACTCTTTCTTCTTACATGCACTTGGAACTTTCTCCAGAATAGATCACATACTGGGTCACAAGACCTATTTCAACTGGTACCAAAAATTGGGATTATTCCCTGCACAGGTTTAGACCACAATGCTTTGAAACAAACTAAATAACAAGAGGAAGTCTGGAAGGAACTCAAATACCTGGAGTTTAAAGAGCACCCTATTAAGTAATGAATAGGTCAACCAGGAAATTGAAGAGGCATTAGAAAAAATCATGGAAATTAATGAAAATGAAAGCACAACTGTTCAAAACCTTTGGGATACAGCAAAGGTGGTCTTAAGAGGGAAGTACATTGCAATATAATCCTCTCTCAAAAAATTAGAAAAATCTCAAATACACAAACTAACCTGACATCTAAAGGACCTGGAGAAAGAAAAGCAAATAAAGCCTAAACCAAGTAGGAGAAGAAAAATAATAAAAACTAGAGTCAAAATCAGTGAAATGGAAATTAGAACAGTAGATCGGATGAAAAAACAACTAGAGGCTGGTTCTTTGAAAGAATTAATAAGATCCAGAAACCCCTAGCCAGACTTACCATAAAGAAAATAGAAAAGATCCCATTAATAAAATCATGAAAGAAAGATGAGAGATCATGCCCAACTAAGGATGCACAGACAATTTTAAGACTATACTATGAGCAACTATGTGCCTACAGATTTGTAATCTGGAAGAAATGGACACATTCCTCGAAATTTATGAACTACCAAAACTGAAACAGGAAGAAGTAGAAAACTTGAACAGACCCAAAACCAGAAAGAAAATTGAAGCAGTAAACAAAAACCTCCTAAAAGGTAAGAGTCCAAGGCCAGATGGTTTCCAAGGGAAATTCTACCAAACATTTACAAAAGAAATAATATCAATGGGTATTAAGGAGAGCACGTTGTGCAATGAGCAGAGTGTTATATGAAACTAATGAATCATTGAACACATAAAAAACTAATGATGTATGTTGGCTAACTGAACATAATAAATAAAAAAAAGAGGACAAAATAATACACAGTCTACTGAAGCTGCCTCAAAAATAAAAACAGAAGCAAAACTTCCAAACTTCTATGAAGCCAGCATTATCTTGATCCCCAACCCAGACAAAAATGTCATCAAAAAGGAAAATAAGAAGCCAATATCCCTGATGAACAATGATGCAAAAATACTAAGATACTAGCCCATAGGCTAGAACAACACATTAAAAAAATTATTCACCATGACCAGGTGGGATTTATTCCTGGGCTGTGGGGTGGTTCAACATTTGCAAGTCGATCAACATGATACATTACATTAAAAGGAGAAAAGACAAGAACCATAGGATCCTCTCAATTGATGCAGCAAAAACATTTTTATTTTATTTTATTTTTTTCAGTGACCCCAAATTCATTATTTATGTACCACACCCAATGCTCCATGCAATACATGCCTTCCCTAATACCCACCACCAGACTCATCTAACCTTCCACCTTCCCTCCCCTCCAAAGCCCTCAGTCTGTTTCTCAGAGTCCACAGTCTCTTATGGTTTGTCTCCCCCTCCAATTTCTCCCAACTCATTTCTCTCCATCTCCCCATGTCTTTCGTGTTATTCCTTATGCTTCACTAGTAAGTAAAACCATAGGAAAATTGACATTCTCTGCATGACAAATTTCACTCAGCATAAACTCCACCAGTCCTGTCCATGTTGATACAAAAGTTGCGTATCCATCCTTTCTGATGGAAGCATAATATTCCATTGTATATTTGGACCATATCCTCTATTCATTTGTCCATTGAAGGGCATCTTGGTTCTTTCCACAGTTTGGCTACTGTGCAGATTGAAGAAGTGATAAAAAAATCTCTCAAAACCAAGATCCCAGGACCTAACATATTCCCTGGGGAATTCTACCAAACTTTCAAAGAAGAAATAATACATATTCTCCTGAAACTGTTTCAAAAAATAGAAGCAGAAGGAAAACTCCCAGACTCTTTTTATGAAGCCAGTATTACCCTAATCACAAAACCAGGCAAAGACCCCACCAAAAAGGAGAATTTCAGACCAAAACTGACAGTTTAATAATTAGTGTTTTAGGATCTGCTAAATATGTCTATATTAAAACAATCTTTCTCAAGGAGTATCATCATCAGTATATCTTAGTATCAAAATGACTGTGTTAAAATGGACACATCAAAATGGCTGCATTATATTGTTTTACTAAGTACCCTGATAGGGGATAAATTCAACTAAGACATCATCAGATTGAGTAGGACTTCAAATGCCAAGTATAGGAGTTTGAATTTACTTACTTAGGCAAGAAACTGTTACAGTGTGCTTAAAAGAGCCAGGGGCATAAGTCAATTGGAAAGACAACTATCATATGATCTCTTTGATATGAGGAAGTGGAGATGCAATGTGGGGGGTTAGGGGGGTAGAAGAAGAATAAATGAAACAAGATGGTATCAGGAGGGAGACAAACCATAAGTAACTCAATCTCACAAAAGCAACTGAGGGTTTCTGGGGAAAGGGGGTTCGGTAGAGGTGAATGGGTTTATGGACATGGGAGAGAGTATGTGCTATGGTGAGTGCTGTGAAGTGTGTACACCTTGCGATTCATAGACCTGTACCCCTGGGGATAAAAATACATTATATGTTTATAAAAAAAATAAAATAAAAAAATAAAGATTAAAGAAAAAAAAAGAGCCAGGGGCGCTGGGTGGCTCAGTCATTAAGCATCTGCTCAGGTCGTGATCCCAGGGTCCTGGGATCTAGTCCCACATTGGGCTTCCTGCTCCACAGGAAGCCTGCTTCTCCCTCTCGCACTCCCTCTGCTTTTGTTCATTCTCTAGCTGTGTTTCTGTCAACAGAATAAATAAAATCTTAAAAAAAAGAATCTCTAGGTAAATTCTAATAGCAGCAATAGGTGCATTAGGCTGTCATATCTGGATGACACTAGCTATTTTGAATATCAAACAGACTCCTCTTACTTAGCTTTCAGGTTCTCCAAGCACTCTTGTGCTTTTAGTTTGACTTCCCTTGTAAATTTTCCTACAGGGATGAATGTACAACTTGGTGGACACACATACCTGGACAGCTGATAGTCACACATCTTATGATAAATTAATACATTAATACATTTAATCTCCAACATATATATCTAACATATACATGATCTCTATATAATATGTAGATAGATTGATCTATCTATCTATATGGCCTAGAAGCAATAATTAGATTGCAACCTTATCTTCAAATCACAAAGAAAGTAAAAAAGGCATTTTAATCATGAATATTAAAATGATCTGAACTGCAGAGTTTTCAAAAAAAAATGTATTAGACTTTGAAATGAAAGCTCTGGATGCATAACCAAGCAATCAATACAACAGTTAAAATTCCCCACGGTGGTCCAAAACTTCTCAACTTTGTACCCTTTGCTTACATTCCACTGCAATGGTTCTTCATCTCCCTCCCAGTCTTCCCACCAGTCATTGGTCAATCATGACTATTTTCATCTTACCCTTTTTGAAAAAGAAGCTTAGATGACACCTGCAAGAATAAGCCTTTCCCAAATTTCCTGATTTGCTCCCATCATTAAAACACTCAACAACTTTGACCTATGTTATACTTTGTGGTTGTACACATATCTGTTTCAGAGAAATATTAGTACCTTAAGAGTAGAAACTATCGCTTGCCAGAGTAGATGTTTAGTAAATTTGTACTCAGTTGAATTATCTCAATAAAGTGACAGTAGCTTCTTCAATTAAACCAGCACTCTCCAATAAAACTTTCTGTGACAATGAAAATGTTCTATATCTGTGCTATCTAATATAGCATAGACATTAGTCACATGTAGCTACTGAATGCTTTGAAATGGGGCTAGTATGATTGAGGGACTGAAATCTTAATTTTATTTAACTTTAATTTAATTTAAATTTAAATTACCCACCTGCCTATGGTATTGGGAAGCATAGGCTGACTATGTAGTGATTTAGCAGGTGTGTGATTCAGTCAGTTCTGTGAAGTATCAGTCCTCTATTGTCAAGTAGAGTTTAAACAATCAGTTGATTCATGGTTTTTCTTGCTTCATGTGGCTCCTTTTTTTACACTGTGCAGAGAGACCTTTCATCAACACTGTATGGGCAGTCTATGCTAAACAACATTTGGAGAAAAACAACAAAAGAAAAAGGCTTAGGCCCTAGCATTTAAGAGTATAATGTAAAGGCATTAGAACATTTAAGACTTCTCCCTCTCTCACTCCCTCTGCTTGTGTTCATTCTCTAGCTGTATTTCTGTCAACAAAATAAATAAAATCTTAAAAAAAAAAAAGAATCATCTTGAATATCTGTTTTGTGTGTGTTGAGTTTCAGGAGTTCTTTATAAATCGTGGATATCAACCCTTTGTCTCAAGTGTCATTTGTGAAGATCCTCCCATCCCCTGGGTTGCCTTTTTGCTTTGTGAATAGTTTGCTTTGCTGTGCAGAAACTTTTGATCTTGATGAAGTCCCAAAATTTCATTCTCACTTTTGTTTCCTTTGCCTTTGGAAACATGTCTTGAAAGAATTTGCTGTGGCAGATGTTGAAGAGGTTACTGCCTATGTTCTCCTCTAGGATTTTGATATGTTCCTGCCTCACATTGAAGTCTTTTATCTATTTTGAGTTTATCTTTGTGTATTGTATAAGAAAATAGTCAAGTTTCCTTCTTATACACTAGCTGTCCAATTTTCCCAGCACCATTTATTGAAGAGACTGTCTTTTTTTCCACTGGATATTTTTTCCTGGTATGTCAAAGATTAGTTGACCATAGATTTGAGGATCCATATCTGGGCTCCCTACTCTGTTCCACTGTTCTATGTGTCTGTATTTGTGCCAGTACCATGCTCTCTTGGTGATCCCAGCTTTATAGTAAAGCTTGGAATCAGGCAACATGATGCCCCCAGTTTTGTGTTTCTTTTTCAACATTTCCTTAACAATTCGGGGTCTCTTTTGGTTCCATATAAATTTTAGGATTGTTCATTCCCCTCTTTGAAAAATGCTGGTGGAATTTTTATTGGTATGTCATTGAATATATAGATTGCTCTAGGCAATATAGACATTTTAAAAATGTTTATTTTTCCAACCCATGAGCATTGAATGCTCTTCCATATTTTTGTGTCTTCTTCAATTACTTTCATGAGTTTTCTGTATTTTCCCGAGTACAGATCCTTTACCTCTTTGGTTAGGTTTATTCCAAGGTTTCTTATGATTCTTGGTGCTATAGTGAATGGAATCGATTCCCTAATTTCCATTTCTATATTTTCATTGTTAATGTATAAGAAAGCAATTGATTTCTATACATTGATTTTGTATCCTGCCACATTACTGAATTGTTATATGAGTTCTAGTAGTTTCGGGGTAGATTACTTTAGGTTTTCTATATAAAGTATCATGTCATCTTTAGGGAGTTTGACTTCTTTTTTGCCAGTTTGAATACTTTTTATTTCTTTTTGTTGTCTGATTCCTGTTGCTATGACTTCTAGTGCTAGTGTTGTTCACCATTGAACAACAGCAGTGAGAGTGGACATTTTTGTTGTGTTCCTGATCTCAGAGGGAAGACTTTCAGCTTTTTCCCATTGAGAATGATATTAGCTGAGGAAGATGTTTCATAGATATGTCATATGAAGTTGAGGAATGTTACCTTTATCCTGATACTTTGAATCATATTTAATCAGGAACAGATGCTGTATCTGGTCAATTTTTTTTTTCTGCATCATATGAGAGGACCATGTGGTTCTTCTCTCTTCTCTTAATGATTTGTTCTATCTTATTGATTGATTTTTGAATGTTGAACTACCCTTGAATCCCTTGGATAGGTCCCAACTGGTCATGGTGGATAATCTTTTTAATGTACTTTTGGATCCTATTAGTTAGTATCTTGTTGAGAATCTTAGCATCCATATTCCTCAGTGATATTGATCTGAAATTCTCCTTTTTCAAGGGATATTTGCTGGTCTGGGGATCAGGGTAATGCTGACTTCATAGAGTCTGGAAGTTTTCCTTTTGTTTCTGTTTTTTTGAAGCAGCTTCAGGGGAATAGGTACTATTTCTTTTTTGAATGTTTGGTAGAATTTTCCAGGGACTCCATCAAGTCCTTGGATCTTGTATTCTGGGATGATTTTGATCACTGCTTCAATCTCATTACTAGATATTGGGTTATTCAGGTTGTCAATATCTTCCTGTTTTGATTTGGAAGTTTATAGGTTCCCAGGAATGCATCCATTTCATCTAGGTTGCTTAACTTATTGCCATATAACTCTTGATAATAATTTCTGATGATTTTTTTAATATTTCCTTGATATTAGTCATGATCTCTCCCTTTTCATTCATCATTTTATTAATTTGGTCCTCTCTTTTTTCTTTTGGATTAGTTTGCCCAGTGGCTTATCAATTTTATTGTCTCTTTCCAAAAAAAACAGCTTCTAGTTTTGTTGGTGTGTTGTACTTTATCTCCAGTTTCTATCTCATTGATCTCTGCTTTAATTTTGTTTATTTCCCTTCTTGTGTTTGGGGTTGGCTTAATTTGTTGCTGGTTTTCCAGTTCTTTAAGGTGTAAGGAGAGCGGGTGTATTCTGGATTTTTCTTTTTCTTTTTCTTTTTCTTTCTTTCTTTCTTTCTTTCTTTTTTTTTTTTTTTGAATGAGGCTTGGATGGCTATGTATTTCCCTTTTAGGACCATCTGTGCCATATCCTGTAGATTCTGGACTGATCTGTCTTCATTCTCATTGGTTTCCATGAATTGCTTAAGTTCTTTGATTTCCTGGTTAATCCAAACATTCTTAAGCAGGGTGGTCTTTTGCTTCCAAGTGTAGGAATTCCTCCCATACTTTTTCTTGTGGTTGAGTTCCTGTTTCAAAACATTGTGTTCTGTGAATATGCAGGGATAATCTCAATCTTTTGGTATTGGTTGAGCCCTGATTTGTGACCCAGTATGTGGTCTATTCTGGAGAAAGTTCCATGTGCGCTCGAGAAGCATGAATATTCTGTTGTTTTAGGGTGAAATCTTCTATATATGTCTGTGAGTCCAACTGGTTCAATGTGTCAATCAAAGCTCTTGTTTCTTTGTTGATTTTCTGCTTTGATGATCTATTACTGAGAATGGCATGTTAAAACCCCCTACTATTGGGACGCCTGGGTGGCTCAGTTGGTTAAGCAGCTGCCTTTGGCTCAGGTCATGATCCCAGCGTCCTGGGATCGATTCCCACATTGGGCTCCTTGATCAGCAGGGAGCCTGCTTCTCCCTCTGCCTCTGCCTGCCATTCTGTCTGCCTGTGCTCGCTCTCTCCCTCTCTCTCTCTCTGATAAATAAATAAAATCTTAAAAAAAAACCCTACTATTAATTTATTCATATCAATGAGAGTCTTTATTTTGATTTACAGTATTGTTCTGTATTTGGCTGCTTCCATATTTAAGGCATCAATATTTTCTATTGTTATATCTTCTTGGTGGATATACCCTTTAAGAATGATGTAGAGTCCTTCTTAATCTCTGACTACAGTCTTTAGTTTAAAATCTAATTTACCTTATATGAGAATCATTACCCCAGCTTTCTTTTGAGGCCCACTGGCATGAAAGGTGCTTCTCCATCCCTTCCCTTTCACTTTGGATGTGTATTTAGGGTCCAAATCAGTCTCATATGGACAGCATATGGACTGGTCCTGTCTACTTATCCAGTCAGCAACCGTCTGCCATTTATGGAAGCATTTAGGTAGATCATGTTGAAAGTGATTATTGAAAGATATATTTTTATTGATATCACGTTGCCTGTAAAGTCCTTGTTTCTATAGATTGTATCTGTAAATTTCTTTTCTATGTCACTCTTAGGTACTTTTTTTATTTTATAGAACCCCCCCCCATCAATATTTTTTGTAGTGCTAGTTTGGTGGTCACATACTCTTTCAGAACTTGCTTGTCTTGGAAGGACTTTATCGCTCCATCCATTTTGAATGTCAACCTTGCTGGATAAAGTATTCTTGGCTGCATGTTCTTCTCATTTAGTGCCCTGAATATGTCTTACCAGTCTTAACTAGCTTGCCAGGTTTCTGTGGACAGGTCTGATGTTATTCTGATGGGCCTTCACCTGTATTTAAGGAATCTCTTCAACCTAGCTGCTTTTCAGAAGTTCTGGTCTTAAGTTGTGATTTGCGAGTCTCACAGTCAAGTGTCTTGAGGTCATTCTAGATTTGTTATTCTTGGGGGGTTCTCTTTCTGCTTCTAGGACACAAACATTGGTTCCATTCCCCAGATCGAGAAAATATTCATCAAGAATTTTTACAACTATATCTTCTAGTCTTCTGTCTTTTTCCACCCTCTCAGGGATCCTATTAATTCTGACATTGGAATGTTTCATGGTGTCATTTATTCCCCTATTTCTGTTTTCATGGTTTCTAGGCTGTTTGTTCCATGCATCCTCCTGATCCTTTTTCTAGATCAGTTTGTCCTCTAGATCACTACTTCTGTATTCTGCCTCAGTTACCCTAGCTCTTTGCATATCTAGATCAGATTGGATCCCATTGATAGCATTTGTAACATCTTCCTGGTGGCTTTCAATTCTGCCCTTAGAAATTCTATACTGGAGAGGAGGAGTCAAGATGGCAGAGAAGTAGTAGGCTGAGACTACTTGAGCTAGCAGGAGATCAGCTAGATAGCTTATCTAAATATTGCAAACACCTACAAATCCATCGGCAGATCGAAGAGAAGAAGAACAGCAATTCTAGAAACAGAAAAACAACCACTTTCTGAAAGGCAAGATTGGCGGAGAAGTGAATCCAAAGTGACGGGAAGATAGAACCTGGGGGGAGGGGCCAGCTCCTGGCAAGCAGTAGAACAAAGGAGCACAAAATCAGGACTTTTAAAAGTCTGTTCCACTGAGGGACATCGCTCCAGAGGCTAAATCGGGGTGAAGCCCACGTGGGGTCAGCGTGGCCTCAGGTCCCACAGGGTCACAGAAGGATCGGAGGTGTCTGAGGGTCGCAGAGCTTACAGGTATTAGAATGAGGGAGCCGGCTACAGAGACAGAACCGACAGTGAGCTCAGAGCTCGGGGTTACCTTGAACGGGTCACAGGCTTGGTGAGCTCGGAGTGCAGCCGGGGGTCAGTCAGTCAGGAGTTACTGGGCGCTCTTCTCTGAGGGCACACTGAGGAGAGCGGCCCCCAGCTCTCGGCTCCTTTGGGCCAGAGACCAGGAGGCCACCATTTGTATTCCTGTCCTCTGGAACTCTATGGAAAGCGCTCAAAGAACAAAAGCTCCGGAAAGCAAACCCGAGCAGATTACTCAGCCCAGCCCCTGGTAAGGGCGGTGAAATTCTGCCTGGGGCAAAGACACTTGAGAATCACTACAACAGGCCCTCCCCCAGAATATGAACAAGAAAACCAGCCAGGACCAAGTTCACCAACCAAAGAGTGCAGTTTCAATACCAAGGAGAGCAGCAGAATTCCAGAGGAGGAGAAAGCAAAGCATGGAACTCATGGCTTTCTCCCTATGATTCTTTAATCTTGCAGTTAATTAATTTTTTTTCCTTTTTCATTTTTTTTCTCTTCTTCTGAGAATTTTTTTTAACATTTAACCTTTTCTTTTTTAATGTTTTTAAACTAGTTTATCTAATATATATATTTCTTTTTATACTTTTCTTTATTCATTTTCTTTATTTAATTATTTTCTTTTGGTTTGTTTTTGTTTTATTTTGTTTTTTATTTCTTTCTTTCTGAAACTCTTTTTATCCCCCACACAATTTGTGATCTCTTCTGATTTGGTTAAAAGATATTTTCCTGGGGTTATTGCCACCATTTTAGTACTTTACTTGCTCCTTCATATACTCTTATATGGAAAAAATGACAAGGAGGAAAATTTCACCACAAAAAAAAGAACAAGAGGCCGTACCGAAGGCTAGGGACCTAATCAATACAAACCTTGGTAATATGTAAGATCTAGAGTTCAGAATGACAATTCTCAAGGTTCTAGCCAGGCTCGAAAAAAGCATGGAAGATATTAGAGAAACCCTCTCGGGAGATATGAAGGCCCTTTCTGGAGAAATAAAAGAACTAAAATCTAACCAAGTTGAAATCAAAAAAGCTATTAATGAGGTGCACTCAAAAATGGAGGCTCGCAATGCTAGGATAAATAAGGCAGAAGAAAGAATTAGCAATATAGAAGACCAAATGACAGAAAATAAAGAAGCTGAGCAAAAGAGGGACAAACAGCTACTGGACGATGAGGGGAGAATTCAAGAGATAAGTGACATCATAAGACGAAACAACATTAGAATAATTGGGATTCAAGAAGAAGAAGAAAGAGAGACGGGAGCAGAAGGTATACTGGAGAGAATTATTTGGGAGAATTTACCCAATATGGCAAAGGGAACAAGAATCAAAATTCAGGAGGTGCAGAGAATGCCCCTCAAAATCAATAAGAATAAGCCCACACCCCGTCACATAATAGTAAAATTTACAAGTCTTAGTGACAAAGAGAAAATCCTGAAAGCAGCCAGGGAAAAGGAGTCTGTAACATACAATGGTAAAAATATTAGTTTGGCAGCAGACTTATCCACAGAGACCTGGCAGGCAAGAAAAAGCTGGAATGATATTTTCAGAGCACTAAACGAGAAAAACATGCAGCCAAGAATACTATATCCAGCTAGGCTATCATTGAAAATAGAAGGAGAGATTAAAAGCTTCCAGGACAAACAAAAACTGAACGAATTTGCAAACACCAAACCAGCTCTACAGGAAATATGGAAAGAGGTCCTCTAAGCAAAGAGAGAGCCTACAAGTGGTAGATCAGAAAGGAACAGAGACAATATACAGTAACAGTCACCTTACAGGCAATGCAATGGCATTAAATTCATATCTCTCAATAGTTACGCTGAATGTTAATGGGCTAAAAGCACCAATCAAAAGACACAGGGGGGGCACCTGTGTGGCTCAGTGGGTTAAAGCCTCTGCCTTCGGCTTGTGTCATGATCCCAGGGTCCTGGGATCGAGCCCCAAATCAGGCTCTCTGCTCAGCCGGGAGCTTTCTTCCTCCTCTCTCTCTGCCTGCCTCTCTGCCTGCTTGTGATCTCTTTCAAATAAATAAATAAATAATCTTTAAAAAAGACACAGGGTATCAGAATGGTTAAAAAAACAAAACCCATCTTTATGTTGCCTACAAGAAACTCATTTTGAACCCGAAGACACCACTAGATTTAAAGTGAGGGGGTGGAAAAGAAGTTACCATGCTAATGGACATCAGGAGAAAGCAGGAGTGGCAATCCTTATATCAGATCAATTAGATTTTAAGCGAAAGACTATAATAAGAAATGAGGAAGGACACTATATCATACTCAAAGGGTCTGTCCAACAAGAAGATCTAACAATGTTAAATGTCTATGCCTCCAACGAGGGAGCAGCCAACTATATAAACCAATTAATTACAAAATCAAAGAAACACATCAACAATAATACAATAAGAGTAGGGGACTTTAACACTCCCCTCACAGAAATGGACAGATCAACCAAGCAAAAGATCAACAAGGAAAAAAGACCTTAAATGACACACTGGACCAGATGGACATCACAGATATATTCAGAACATTTCATCCCAAAGCAACAGAATACATATTCTTCTCTAGTGCACATGGAACATTCTCCAGAATAGATCACATCCTCGGTCCTAAATCAGGACTCAGCTGGTATCAAAGGATTGGGATCATTCCCTGCATAATTTCAGACCACAATGCTCTGAAGCTAGAACTCAACCACAACAGGAAGTTTGGAAAGAACCCAAATACATGGAGACTAAACAGCATCCTTCTAAAGAATGAATGGGTCAAACAGGAAATTAAAGAAGAATTGAAAAAAATCATGGAAACAAATGATAATGAAAACACAACAGTGCAAAATCTGTGGGACACAACAAAGGCAGTCTGGAGAGGAAAATATATAGTGGTACAAGACATTCTCAAGAAAAAAGAAAGGTATTAGGTATACAACCTAACCCTACACCTAAAGGAGCTGGAGAAAGAACAAGAAAGAAACCCTAAGCCCAGCAGGAGAAGAGAAATCATAAAGATCAGAGCAGAAATCAATGAAATAGAAACAAACAAACAAACAAACAAAACAATAGAACGAATCAATGAAACTAGGAGCTGGTTCTTTGAAAGAATTAATAAGATTGATAACCCCCTGGCCAGACTTATCAAAAAGAAAAGAGAAAGGACCCAAATAAATAAGATCATGAATGAAAGAGGAGAGATCACAACTAACACCAAAGAAATACAAACAATTAAAAGAACATACTATGAACAAGAAATTTGACAATCTGGAAGAAATGGATGCATTCCTAGAAACATATAAACTACCACAACTGAACCAGGAAAAAATAGAAAGCCTGAACAGACCCATAACCAGTAAGGAGATTGAAACAGTCATTAAAAATATCCAAACAAACAAAAGCCCGGGGCAAGACAGGTTCCCAGGGGAATTGTACCAAAAATTTAAAGAAGAACTAATTCTTATTCTCCTGAAAGTGTTCCAAAAAATAGAAATGGAAGGAAAACTTCCAAACTCATTTTATGAGGCCAGCATCACCTTGATCCCAAAACCAGAAAAGGAGCCCATCAAAAAAGAGAGCTATAGACCAATATCCTTGATGAACACAGATGCAAAAATTCTCACCAAAATACTAGCTAATAGGATTCAACAGTACATTAAAATGATTATTCACAGGACCAATTGGGAATTCTTCCAGGGCTACAAGGTTGGTTCAACATCCGCAAATCAATCAATGTGATACAACACATCAATAAAAGAAAGAACAAGAACCATAGGATACTCTCTATAGATGCTGAAAAAGCATTTGACAAAGTACATCTTCCCTTCCTGATCAAAACTCTTCAAATTGTAGGGATAGAGAGCACATACCTCAATATTATCAAAGCCATTTATGAAAAACCCACTGCAAATATTCTCAATGGAGAAAAACTGAAAGCTTTTCCACTAAGGTCAGGAACACAGCAGGGATGTCCATTATCACCACTGCTATTCAACATAGTACTAGAAGTCCTAGCCTCAGCAATCAGACAACAAAAGGAAATTAAAGACATCCAAATTGGCAAAGAAGAAGTCAAACTATCACTCTTCACAGATGATATGATACTATATGTGGAATACCCAAAAGACTCCACTCCAAAACTGCTAGAACTTGTACAGGAATTCGGAAGAGTGTCAGGATATAAAAACAATGCACAGAAATCAGTTGCATTTCTCTACACCAACAACAAGAAAAATGAAAGAGAAATTAAGGAGTCAATCCCATTTACAATTGCATCCAAAACTATAAGACACCTAGGAATAAACCTAACCAAAGAGGCACAGAATCTATACTCAGAAAACTATAAAGTACTCATGAAAGAAATTGAGGAAAACACAAAGAAATGGAAAAATGTTCCATGCTCCTGCATTGGAAGAATAAATATTGTGAAAATGTCTATGCTACCTAAAGCAATCTACACATTTAATGCAGTTCCTATCAAAGTACCATCCGTCTTTTTCAAAGAAATGGAACAAATAATTCTAAAATTTATATGGAACCAGAAAAGACCTCGAATAACCAAAGGAATATTGAAAAAGAAAGCCAGAGTTGGTGGCATCACAATTCCGCACTTCAAGTTCTATTATAAACCTGCCATCATCAAGACAGCATGGTACTGGCACAAAAAGAGACACATAGATCAATGGAACAGAATAGAGAGCCCAGAAATAGACTCTATGGTCAACTAATCTTCAACAAAGCAGGAAAGAATGTCCAATGGAAAAGACAGCTTCTTCAATAAATGGTGTTGGGAAAATTGGACAGCCACATGCAGAAAAATGAAATTGGACCATTTCCTTACACCACACACAAAAATAGACTCAAAATGGATGAAGGACCTTAATGTGCGAAAGGAATCCATCCAAATTCTTGAGGAGAACACAGGCAGCAACCTCTTCAACCTCCGCCGCAGCAACATCTTCCTAGGAACATCGCCAAAGGCAAGGGAAGCAAGGGCAAAAATGAACTATTGGGATTTCATCAAGATCAAAAGCTTTTGCACAGCAAAGGAAACAGTTAATAAAACCATAAGACAACTGACAGAATGGGAGAAGATTTTTGCAAACGACATATCAGATAAAGGACTAGTGTCCAAAATCTATAAAGAACTTAGCAAACTCAACACCCAGAGAACAAATAATCCAATCAAGAAATGGGCAGAGGACATGAACAGACATTTCTGCAAAGAAGACATCCAGATGGCCAACAGACACATGAAAAAGTGCTCAATGTCACTCGGCATCAGGGAAATACAAATCAAAACCACAATGAAATATCACCTCACACCAGTCTGAATGGCTAAAATTAACAAGTCAGGAAATGACAGATTCTGGCGAGGATGTGGAGAAAGGGGAACCCTCCTACACTGGGGAACACTCCTACCCTGTTGGTGAGAATGCAAGCTGGTGCAGCCACTCTGGAAAATAACATGGAGGTTCCTCAAAATGTTGAAAATAGTACTGCCCTAATACCCAGCAATTGCACTACTGGGTATTTACCCTAAAGATACAAACGTAGTGATCCGAAGGGGCACGTGCACCTGAATGTTTATAGCAGCAATGTCCACAATAGCCAAACTATGGAAAGAACCTAGATGTCCATCAACAGATGAATGGATAAAGAAGATGTGGTATATATACACAATGGAATACTATGCAGTCATCAAAAGAAATGAAATCTTGCCATGTGCGACAACATGGATGGAACTAGAGCGTATCATGCTTAGTGAAAATAGTCACGCGGAGAAAGACAACTGTCATATGATCTCTCTGATATGAGGAATTAATGATGCAACATGGGGGCTTAAGCGATTAGGAGAAGAATAAATGAAAGAAGATGGGATTGGGTGGGAGATAAACCATAACTGACTCTTAATCTCACAAAACAAACTGTGGGTTGCTCTGGGGAGGGGGGTTTGGGAGAAGGGGGTGGGGTTATGGACATTGGGGAGGGTATGTGCTTTGGTGAGTGCTGTGAAGTGTGTTATCCTGGCAATTCACAGACCTGTACCCCTGGGGATAAAAATATATGTTTATAAAAAATTAAAAATTAACAATTAAAAGAAAAGAAAAAAAAAAGAAATTCTATATTGTCACTAATGGTTTTCTCCAACCTAGCCATTGCCTAGTTAATTGCTACTCTGAATTCTCTTTCTGACATACTGTATAAGTCCATATCCAATAGTTCTGATGGATAGGGCACAGTCTCTAAATCTTTTTCTTCTTTTGGGTATTCCTCCTCCTAGTCTTTTTGGTGAGAGGTGGTTGAGGGGATGTATAGCTGTATATATCAACCACGATCCAGGCAATTTGCACCATTCAACACTTCTGAGCAATGGGAAATCACCACCAAAAAGAATAAAAGGAAAAAAAAAAAAAAAGAAAGAGAAAGAGTGAGAGAGCAAGAGAGCGCATGCGTGTGCACGTGCGCTGGAGAGAGACAGAGAGAGAGAGAGAGAAAGAGAAAACCCAGCAGAATGGTCCCCAAAAGTAAGGTTATAAGGTAAAGAAACAAAAACACACATACAGAAAGACCAACAAATGTTAATGACAAGGGGAAAAAAAAAGAACCAAGCCAAAATGAACCCCAAGGATAGGATTTATATAATACCAGAACAAAAAGAAAAACACAGAAATACTGAGAGAAGAAAAAGATGGGAGGGTGGTTATAAATCCTCAATGTGTGTGAGGAAGCTTATTTTGATTCTTCCTGAGTGTGGCTTGATATCTTTGTTAAAGGACTCAACTTTCCAGAGATAAAGGGAGATTAACAGTTGTTTATATATAGGAGTAGTATTGATTAGGGAAAGATAATTACCCTGAAGCTTATATCTATATGTATATTAAAAAATAGAAAAGAAAAAGTAAAACACAGGTATATGTTTGAAAAAAGTTCAAATTAAAAGGTTATTATGGAATATGTTTTATTAAGCCCCTAGTTGTAATGGTAAATAGGTCAAAAAAATTAAGAACAAGAATAGTTAGATCAAATTAAAAAAAAAGTTGCAAAGGAAACAAAAACGAAGATGAACTTTTGGGCTTTCATCAAGATCAAAAGCTTCTGCACAGTAAAGGAAACAGTCAACAAAACAAAGAGGCAACCCATGGAATGTGAGAAGATATTTGCAAATGACAGTACAGACAAAAGGTTCATATCCAGAATCTATAAGGAACTCCTCAAACTCAACACACACAAAACAGACAATCAAATTTAAAAAAATGGGCAGAAGATATAAACAGACACTTCTCCAATGAAGACATACAAATGGCTATCAGACACATGAAAACATGTTTATCATCACTAGCCATCAGGGAGATTCATATTAAAACCACATTGAGATAACACCTTACACCAGTTAGAATGGCCAAAATTAGCAAGACTGGAAACAACATGTGTTGGAGAGGATGTGGAGAAAGGGGAACCCTCTTCCACTCTTGGTGGGAATTAAAGTTGGTGCAGCCACTTTGGAGAACAGTATGCAGATTACTCAAGAAATTAAAAATAGACCTTCCCTATGACCCTGCCATTGCACTCCTGGGTATTTACCCCAAAGATACAGATGTAGTGAAAAGAAGGGCCATCTGTACCCCAATGTTTATAGCAACAATGGCCACGGTTGCCAAACTGTGGAAAGAACAAAGATGCCCTTCAACAGACGGATGGATTAGGAAGATGTGGTCCATATACACTATGGAGTATTATGCCTCCATCAGAAAGGATAAATACCGAACTTTTGTTGCAACATGGACGGGACTGGAAGAGATTATGCTGAGTGAAATAAGTCAAGCAGAGAAAGTCAATTATCATATGGTTTCACTTATTGTGGAGCATAGGGAATAACATGGAAGACAAGGGGAGATGGAGAGGAGAAGGGAGTTGAGGGAAATTGGAAGGGGAGGTGAACCATGAGAGACTATGGACTCTGTAAAACAATCTGAGGGTTTTGAAGGGGCGGGGGGTGGGAGGTTGGGGGAACCAGGTCGTGGGTATTAGAGAGGGCACAGATTGCATGGAGCACTGGGTGTGGTGCAAAAACAATGAATACTGTTATGCTGAAAAGAAATTTAAAAAAATAGGAAAAAACTTGTATCTATGAAATATACAGGTTTTAGGGCAATACCAGTAGCTTAATATATTATTTTCTTCTGATGCTGGGGTTTTACAGTTTTAAGGGAAGCTTGTGATTGTCCCCATGTTCTTTTGGCTTGCTTTCTGGGGGAGCGGCCTGCTGTGTTGTTTTTCAGTCAGTCTTGACTGAGTAGAGTTGTTCTTCCCCCTATCAAGGGGTTGATCTCTTGAAACTGTTTTTTCAGGCTTTTGATCTTTGGGTGTTTTTATTCTTTGGCAGCTTTTTGCAGCTTTTTGGAGGTTTAGTGAAAAACAAACTGCATCCAGACTGCTGCCTCAGAGAGAAGCCTCATTTTGCTCCCCTCTGGATGGTCTGGAACACACAAACTCCCCTTCTGCAACTCCCCACAGGCAGTGCATGCACCCAGCCACCATCTCAGGGGTTGCTGGAAGCTTCTACTTGTCTCTGCAACCCTATGCCACTAAAACCGTGTGTGATATTGGTCCAGGGAGCCTACTTCCAGTGACTGCCTTTGCTGGTTCTGCTGTCTGGGGTCCAGACCTCATAGTTGTGCTGGGCTGGGAGTGTTCTGGTCCTAGAGACCACTGGTTAGCACCAGCATGGAGCATTCTCAGGCACAAGTGTGGGGTGTGGTTCAGATCCCAGTTGAGCAGTGAGCACAGAGAGCAAAAAGCTATGGTTCTAAAGAGCACTCACCAGACTCCCTCATCCTGGAGCACAAGTGTGCCCAGCTGAGAGGTTGAATAAGCCACACAATGCTGGGGGCTCAAGGATCAGGAAATTGAGGCTCTGCCTCCACACTCTCTATGGCATGGGTGGTTGCTGGCATTGGCAGTCCTGGGTCTGTGAGCTTAGGCCCATGCCCGTGACTGCCCAGTTTCACCAATTTCCCCTTACGATTAACCATCAAGGGAATTCCAATCCTTGTCTCAAAGCCCTTCCAGGTTCTTCTTTCCTACCCTGTTTCCTGCACGCGCCAAAAGTGCCAAGTATGCGGAAGTAGAGAAGGGTATAAATCTCCCTCCCTGCTTGTGCTTGGGGCTCAGACCTTTGGAGAATAACCTCTTCTGAGCCCACTGATGTTAAATAAACCTCTGCTTTTCCAAAGTCTCCAAGCACCGCTTGGTTCTTTTGCCAGGATCCAGTCCAGGTTCCAGAACATTTGGTTCCCTGATGGGGAAACCCAACCGTGCTGGCCCATTGTTGCCACCGGTTTGGGGAAATGGCAGGGTAGTGACAGAATGAGGGATTGTAAGGGAGATGGCACGCCCTGCCTGATTTTTGGCAGTCTCCTGCCCAATCACCTCAGGCTGGCTCTCTCCGCTGTTTCCACCCGGACTCAGAGGAGACTTGGTAGGTGAGGACTTGGTCCCAACATTGGATTTTGGTAAGAACTGGGGCCCTAGGACCCAGTCAGACCCACCAGTGAGGGTGGAAGGGGAGACTGACTGATCACCTCCCAGAGACCTCTTAGAGGTCTCACAGGTAGGGCTTCCCGTGGCGGGGGTGAGGTCCTTCAGGTCAGGAACCCCCATAAGGAGAGACAGGAAAGAATTTCCAGAAGGAATTCCACAGGTCAGGGCATCCTGGAGGGGAGAAACTATAATAACTTTGGTGTGAATGTGTGAGTGAATGCGCAGTTTGACCTGGCTTGCGGGCGGACTGATTCTGTGGCTCCATGGTTAGGCACCATTAGGGTCCTCAGAAGCCTATGGAGTCTGAGTGTCCCTAACCTGCCTCCACAATGACCTCATAGGGTCTAAGGTGAGCCACTTCGTGGTGCCAGTTTGGCATTCATACAGACTAGCTAAGGCTAAGAGGCACCCAGGTGTTCTTTGGGATAACAGTCAAGGGAGAAGAGGATCTTTCTGCCCATGAGTCCTGTCCCCATGTTTTAAACCACCATTTTGCACCAAAGAAGTCTCAAGAATTCTTTCTTGGTCATCAGCTCTCGACCTCACTCCCCTGGACCTCACTTATATTCTAAAACTTCATCCTTTGGCATCTGAACATAGGGTTGTGAGTCTTTACATTTGAACTCTGAGCTTCGGTGCAAAAATCGGTGAGTACTTTCTCTCCTTTTCCTTTAGTCTCATTTCAGGAACTTTTCAAGGAGTATGGTCTTATTGGAACACTTTCATGTCAATAGCTTAGGCTGCAATCCTCTAGCCTGTGGCTGCTCTACGGGGAGAATGTCTGCCTTTTGGCTGGAAGTCAGTACCCTGGCCAGAATGGTAATATGACCCAGAAACTTGATGCCTTCTCTTTATTCCTGTTCTTATATAAAGTTGTCTGTCTTGGGCACAGGACAACCACCTAAGCCACCAGGACAGCTGCGAATCTTAAGACTCCCATGTGAGGTTTCCTCCTGATTGATCTAATATGATCCCCTCCACATCCCTGGTCGGGCCACTTCCGGCCATGGAACCACCACTGGAAACTAGTACCCGACTGAATTAAAACACAACTGGGGACTATTTCCTAGGGATGTTTGCTGTAAGGACCACATGTGTTGGAATGTTGCATAGACCATGATGGATTTCAGTCTTTACTGTTTCTTGTCAGTGTCCTCAACTAACTACTTAGAGCTACAAAATTGGGTCATTTCCCCTTGCCAAACTTTTCTAGTGTTTCCATGGGTTAAAATGGCAAAACAGTATGCAATCATCAGGACAGATGATGGCATGGTATGGTACGGTATTATAGTACACTCATAAGACACCCATCTGCAGCCTAGGATGCGATGGTGTAGGGGAGGGGTGCTGTCACCCCTCCAGGGCCTTTTACTGCAGGAGTGCCTTCACAGGAAGGCAAAATCATGATCATTAGTGATGTCTTATGTGAGGGAAGCCTCCAGTCGCTTTTGACATACTGGAACCTTTGACATGTCCTGCGTGGGATGCCACCCAGGAATCAGGGGGAATTTGATAATGGACCTTCTTTACTTTGCTGGGAGCATGGCCTCAGTAGACTTCTTTGGTTCCCAAGGACGTTACCTTCTCTACTTTGGAGTGCCTTTTAACCTGCTGGAAACAAATTGCATCATAAAACTTAGGGAAGGACTGAGCTCCTGGGACACTCTATGGCCTCAGTAGATCAGTTAGATCTCCTCTGCAGAAAATAGGGCACATGAACCTAGGATACCTTCGTTGCTCTACACCAGGACCTGCAACAGGCCTCTTGCAGAATTCGTTTTCCCACATGGGTCAGCTAGTAAACTCCCTCATGACATATTAGATGGTAATTATCTAAATAAGTCTTCTTCTAATAAACGCAGGTTGCTGGAGGATGCACAGGCCATTCCTAGCAAAGGGGACTCTGACTTTATCTCTGTTCCTCCCAAAAGATGTGGGGTTTCTCCCTCCATCATTTCCCAGGTTAATGGCTATAACTAGAGCCAACTGGGGTTAGTCTAACTCGAGATGGAGACTTTAAGGAATATTTCCAAGCAGCTGCCAAAACTTCCAAAGTTATTATAGTTTCTCCCCTCCAGGATGCCCTGACCTGTGGAATTCCTTCTGGAAATTCTTTCCTGTCTCTCCTTATGGGGGTTCCTGACCTGAAGGACCTCACCCCCGCCACGGGAAGCCCTACCTGTGAGACCTCTAAGAGGTCTCTGGGAGGTGATCAGTCAGTCTCCCCTTCCACCCTCACTGGTGGGTCTGACTGGGTCCTAGGGCCCCAGTTCTTACCAAAATCCAATGTTGGGACCAAGTCCTTCATAAATTCCCTGTCTTCTCTGGCCCAATATGGATTGTCTATCCCCACCCTTGTTGGTGGGAAAACATGCTGCCTGTTCCTTTGGATCTGAGGATCATCTGAAGAGGGAACCCTTCCTCTGCCCTCTGGCAGCACATTGTCTTTTCTGCCTCCCCCTCACCCTTTTTCCTGTTTCTGCAACACCCTGGGTGCGGCCTGCATTACTGGCTTCCAGACCATCCTCAGTGCCTCAGGCACCGTGGTCAAGGAGCAAGAAGAACACCCACAGGACCTAACACCACCCACGCCAGATTTTCCCACAGGGCTCAGGTGAAAATTGACCATGGGGAAGATTCTGGTGGAACGTATTTCAGCATTTAAACTAAGTTTGTTGGTTTAGTTGAGACAGATGTGTCTTTTAAGTTATCAGTGGTAAATGTAAAACTTTTATTCTATTAAGGTTTACTGGAGGTTAAATGAGCTTATTATCTCTGTTGAAATTTGTTAGCAAAGTGATGACTAAACTGATGGTTAATTGTCTGAAAGTTTTCATGGGTAATTGTTAATATGGCTTTCAAAGTATTTGGTAACCTGAAATTTTAAAGTTTTGGTTGGATGACAAATGGAATTAAATTTTGGACATCTAGGTCTTTTCCAAATGAAATAAAGTGCTAAAGCATTGGTTACTGGACATAGTTTTGTGCCTTTGATTTTCTATTGCAAAGAAACTAATGATATTTAAATCTGTTGATAAACATGTTTTGTGCTTAACTGATTCATAAATTTCCCATCTAAAGAATTTTGTTGTAACAGTTCAAAAATGGTTAATACTAAGCCATCACTAGATGTTAAGGTGTTTCTAAGAGTATAAAATTCTGCTAATTGTAACTATGACTGATGGAAATAAGGGAAACAACTCTATGTGGAAAAGTAGGAGATATGTAAGAAAGATATAAGGAAAGGGAGTGCATCATGGATAGGACTGGAAGAGATTATGCTGAATGAAATAAGTCAATCAGAGTGAGTCAAATATCATATGGTTTCACTTATTTGTGGAGATAACAAATAGCATGTAGGACATGGGGAGATGGAGAGGAGAAGGGAGTTGAGGGGAATTGGAAGGGGAGGTGAACCATGAGAGACTATGGACTCTGAAAAACAATCTGAGGGTTTTGAAGGGGCAGGGGGTGGGAGGTTGGGGGGACCAGGTTGTGGGTATTAGAGAGGGTACAGATTGCATGGAGCACTGGGTGTGGTACAAAAATAATGAATACTGTTACACTGAAAAAATAAAAATAAATAAAAAATAAAAAAATAAAAAAAATTAAAAAAAGAAGAGAAGGCATTTTTGTTCTAAATGAGATGGTTGTTTGGAAGGAAATGGCTTGGGGCAAAACCTAAATGCAAAGGAAAGTTGTAGAAGGTTTGTGAAGGGAAATCTTCCGAAAAATAATTTTAAATTTAGTCACAATGGACTAATATTGAAATGAATTTTTTAAAAAGACAGTGGTATAGAAAGCTGGTTTTATCTCTGTTTAAAAGGACAAAGTTTTCTTCGGTTAATGGATCTGCTGTTAAGAAGTAAACATAAAGATTTGTTTCCTCTTTGCCTGTCCAGAAAAAAAAAAAATTCCACATTTCACCTATATCAGGTGTTTAACATCCCTAATTATATTTAGGCATGCACTTTAAAACTTTCTAAGATTTTTAGCAAATGTTGACAAGATTTAAATTGTAAATGAAATCCCTTTAACTCATAAGGCTTTTCCCTGGTATGCTAAGTTACTCAGGAGGTACTGCTAAACAAATGAGAAACCTTGGGTTACATTTGGGTAAATGCTATAATGATTCTAGAGGTTCTATACATTTCCTAAAGTTTAATGTTTTGATAAGGTTATCATTTGATATTTAATTATTGAAGTGTTATGTGCCACAGAAATAACCTGATTTTCTTGCCAGCTATATTGTAAACTCTCATCTCATCAACTCTTAAACCATATCCATTCTGAGTTTTTGTCATTTATAAATGTTTTAATTCTCTTGTAAAATGGGTTTCACCTTAAAGGAGATTCATAAAAAGTACTTTCAGGACAACACAGGTATTCAATGTCTTTAAGATCAGAACTGAAATGAATAAGAATTTCCAGAACTAACTAAAGCTGCATTCAAACTAAACCAGAATTAGTAACATGGGACTAAATGAACTAAAAGATTATAATATTATGTCTCTTATTTTAGACATTGCTCATTCTCTAATGTTTGCTCGTCCACACTAAGGAAAAAATTACTTATCTGTGACTTACAGAAATGTAAAAATATTCATTTGTAAACAAATCAAAGCATTCAACTTTTCTCTCTATCTGAACCTTCTGAAACTCAAATGGTTTCAGTAAATATTCTTCCACGGAAATCAGTAATTTGGATAAGTTTAATAAGAATCTGTTCTCCTTGTAACAGGACACCATTGGAAACATTGGTTATTTTACCAAGGCTTTGACTGGAATGTCATATTTGAGGAAGACATGCATAGACTCAGATATGACCAGACAACTTTAAGGAACTAAGGTTGACTTTATGAAACCTGGAGTCATAAAGCCCCTTGGAACTGTTAGCCTGGTACTTTGCTTACAGAATGCCCAGAAGCCTCACCAGGTGAGTAAAGAATGTTACTTCCTGGCAGGTGCAGGAACCTCAGGATACTTTGGCATCCTCAGGAAGAGGAATTTGCCCAAATTTACAGGTATTGCAGGCATGTCTGACAGTAAGTACTTGGCTTGGCTTCTGGCCTGGAGAGGATACTAAAAGTTCAACCTAGAGATTTATTATAAGAAGTTCCAGCAAAGCATGTTTTCAGATATATATAAAAAAAAAAAAAAAAAAAAAAGGATGGTGTGTCACTTTAATACAAAACAAAAAAAGAACATAATTTAGGACTAGTATATATGTTACTGTTTTATGTTTGTTGATCATTATAATCTTTTATAATTTAAGTTGTGTCTCCTACAGTAGGGCTATATTGCATACTTTATTTCTCAGTCCCATTTGTGACCAAAAGCATTCATCAAAAGGCAGTTGGTAATGTTTTAAAATTAGATTGTGATGATGGTTTTACAACTCTGTGAATATGCTAAAAATCATCAAACTGACACTTTAAAGGAGAGAAATTTATGGCATGTGAAATATATCTCAATAAAGCTGTTAATCTTCATTTAAGAAAAAAAAAAAAAGTTCCAGCAAAGCAGATTCTGAAAGATTTATATGATCACTCACTCTTCTTCCTGATCTTATGAAAATAATTAGACCAAATCTGCTTAAACTGGACTTGTTTTTCAAATAAATTAGTCCTAATTTGGCTATCTCTGGAAATGAGGGTTATTTTAGAGAGAAAAATTATGTTTCAGTAACACACCTTTGTGGATGTTGAGTTATAGATTTTATTGTCCTTAAATGTTTGTTGTTTACATAAACTAGACAACTAGAGGTAAACTTAAGAGAAATTAACACAGTTACTCATATATAGACAATCTTCTGTTGATTATTCTGTGGAGATAAATAAAAATTGGCCTATTTTATAGTCATAGGATGGCAAAGATCTAAATAAACCATGGGCATATAATTATTTAAACAACTGGAAAATGGGATTAATTCCCCAACAATTGTGTAACTTAACTATCAACTTAACCAATTCTGTGGAGCTAAATAAAAAATTGCTTAAAAAACAGAAGCATACCGCACCCCATAGGATTAACTATGGACTTGTGGAGATAACAGATGACCCCAATTTATTTATGATTGGATTGGATGATGTATGTGGGACTCCTCTTACCTCTTGACAAGTTTTCTCCCACTTTCCAGTGATCCTTTGTAGTTGGGATATTGTTAAGGCTGGACCACTCAAGAAAAAGGCTTCTTAATGGTTTCATCCCTTAGTCATATTTATCCTTGAAGCCTCCTCTATTGAGTTACAATTATAAACAAAGGCTTTAGCTAAGCATAGAACAGCCCTCCTCATAAAAGAAGCCTCAAAGCTCCCTACGGGACAATCCCTGACTGTAATGATTTCACATCAGGTCCAGATTTGTCTTAGAAACCAAAGGCCACCAATGGATGACAGAGGCCAACTTATTAAATACCAGGCTACACTGATAGAGATACCTGAAATAATACCTAAAACCTGTCATACTTTAAAATCCAGCTGCCCTTATGCCTGGACTTGAACATCGTACTTCTGTGGAACATAACTGTTGGAGGTCATTGATATTGTTTATTCTAGTCTACTGGATTTAAAAGATTTCACAGCTATAATTCACCTGAAAAGCTCTATGGCAGGCCACTCCCCATAGCAAGTAGGCTTAGAGGAGACTTCAAACAGATTGGAAACTTAGAGGTGTCCCAACACCTCCAAGCCCCAGGAAAAACTTGAAGGTGCATCTCCCGAGGAGCTTTAGATAGGGCCCCCTCAAACCATGGTGGGCAGGGCCCCACACTATTGTTCTAAACACCCCTACAGCTCTTAGGGTGTTAGGTGTCACCAAATGGGACCACCACTCTAGAGTATAGAAGGCCCTCACCAGTTGGATGAATCAACCATGGAAAGCCCAACCATATCCTACAGACCTGCTCTGGCTGCACCTTTGATGAAACCCCACCAACTGATGGGCATCTGTTCACCATGGTCCCTGGCTATTGTCAACATGACAGCAACACCCTCACCTCAGGAGTTGGATTTACATTGTTCCCCCTTCTGACTGAACTTTCTCCCAGAAACTTGTTATTGTTATTGCTTATTGGGCAGCCTTAGGAACCTTAAGATGGATTGCTAAGCTCATAGAAAACATTATTACCAGACAAGCCACTGACCAAATACTAGCCTTGCAGGGCCATGGTAATAGAGGATAATGATGCCCTCTTAACTAGGTGTTTAAAGGGGCATCAAAGGGGGGGGGGATGATAGGGAAAAACTACTCTAAGATGGCTGACCAAACCAGCAAAGGAATTCCAGTCCCTGTCTCAAAGCCCTTCCAGGTTCTTCTTTCCTACCCCATTTCCTGCACATGCCAAAAGTACCCAAGTACGCAAAAGTAGAGAAGGGTATAAATCCCCATCCCTGCTTGTGCTTGCAACTCAGACTTTTGGAGTACAACCTCATCTGAGCCCACCAGTGTTAAATAAACGCTGATTCTCCAATGTCTCTGAGTGCCACTTGGTTCTTCTGCCAGGATCCAGTCCAGGTTCTGCAACAAGATCTCTTGCTCTTTTTGAATGCTTTTAACTAGACTCCAAGTTAATGCTGATCTCCAATCACAGGGCACTTTCATATTGGGGTAGTACTTTCCAATTATCACTTCTGGTGGTTCCTCCACCCTTCTGTTTATCCTCTGATATCACTCCAAGCATTCCCACACTGTTTTACCTCTCCACTGGTGACTTCTGCCCCCCATCGAGATCCAAATGCATATAATCTACACCTCAGGCTGATTTCATGGGTGTTCAGAGTGTTATGGTAGATATTTAGCTTACTATATGGGACCAGTTGAAACAGGGTCTCTTATGTCTCTACCATCTTGCCCTCCAAATCCATCATTTTGTTCTTAAGGTAAAAATTGGCCTGTTCTGTAGTCACAGGATGGCAAAGATCTAAAAGAGTGACTCTTGTCAAACTGGGCTACCATGACAGTCATTTTCCAATATTTACTAAATTGCTTTAAAATTAAATTTTTGCTACTGTTAAGGCATTGGGAGTGTCGTGACATGAATATCACTATCACCAACCACTATAACCCTTTAAAGTCCCCATTATGGGTGCTTTAATGATTTTTGCTTTTGTTCCTTCTTTATTTTTCTTTTATCTTATCCTCTAAACTCTTCCATTTTTCTTCATCTTTCATTCTTATATTTTTGGATTTCTTATGCTTCATGACTTCCAATTTAGTATCTAGTAAAGCCCTTAGGAATTCTTTAGTTCCACTACCCACACTAGGACTAAAGATGATGGAGACACTTATGTTAAATACTATTGTATCATTAAAAAGTATCAAACATAATTTGATACTTATTCAATTTCATTATGAGGAGAGCAATTAGCAGCTACTTAAATATGCTAAATGAAGCTATATGGCTTGAGAGGAATAGCAAATTTCATCTAGATTTTCATTGATGCAGAGTTAGATTTTATGGCTTATATACATCAGTGTTCATATATCTTAAATAAGGAAGAACAAAGAGACATAAAAATAGAGGGTAAAGTTGGAGCAAGAAGATCTAGGGAAGACTGGAACTAAAAGAGAAGAGTACTATATATTACAGTATGAAGTTGAAAGATGTCTACTCTACGATTTTGATGATAATGCATATGCTGTTAATTTTCTAATATACATCTTTCCCTCAAGATTCAGAATCACATCCTACTCTAGCTGATTATCTCCAGGTCACCTCAAATTTAGCATGTTCAAAGTGAATATATCACCTCTTCTCATCACAATCTTCTTTCTCTCCTCAGTAAAAGCCCCACAAACCACATGAAGGGCCAAGGCAGAAATCCATTCTCATCCCTTAGGCATGAAAGATTTTTCATAATGCAAATCTAATCTCTCTTTCTCTTACCAAACCTTTAGTGCCTTACTATTGTCTTAGAGTGGAAGGCTCTGTGATATGTCCCCTGCCTATATCTCTAGATACCATGAAATAAAAACCATCTCTGAACATAGAAAGGAGAGACTTTATACAAAAGCATTAGTGTATGAGGAAAAATAAACTATTGAAATAGGGAGAACACTGTGACACTAAGATCTGCAAGTCTCAAGAGTTAGGCAGGAAGGGTTTTTCTTTTATACAGGAGCAAACTGTAAAGAAGTGGGATGAAAGGATCATACTATCTGATAGTAGATAGATCATAAAATGTTTTATCCTAAGGCAGCATGGTTCTCTGGTTTAGAAGGCTGTATGCCAGCTGTCTGAGGATGGGTCAAGTTCAGGGATGTGGGGGAAAGAAAGAAACTTTACTAAAATTTGATGAATAAGCATTTTGTTCCCATTGATAAGTGGAGGAAAAAACAGTTCAACTAATCAATTATGAGACAAAGAATTAGAATTTGGAGAGTCTGTGTCTGACCTTGTCATATGTAAACAAGAGGGTGTCAGTGAGTTCTATCTAAATCATATAGTAAAGGAGCTTCTTCATAGTAAGCCATTTCCTGGAACACAAAGGGTGGGGGAATTTCTCAACCTTCCTGTTTTCCAGAAGCACCAGAGCTCAGGTAAAGCTTACCATTGTCACCACATATCTTAGTTCTCTCATTATATATATATATACACACACACACACACACACACACTCACACACACACACACATACACACATATACATATATAGGAAGGCTGAACTCGATATGCCTTACCCAGGCATTAATTAGTAACACCATAGGCTAATATTTTCTACCCTAGCATCATTTATTTGGCTTATTCCAACCCATCATTCAGCAAACAACTTATGTATCACCAGACTGGGTTTTTTTTTTTTTTTTTCCTAATTCCTGAACAAAGATGGATGTCCTGCAATGTATTCCCACTGACAATGGTGAATGTTACCTGAGCTCTGTGATCCTGGAAAACATCAACAGTTAAGACATTCCCCCCACTTTTTTGTGTGTGTTCTCAGAATTGGCTTATTGCAAAGGGCTACACTTTCTCCATGGCATAGATAAGACTCACAGATGTCCCTATTTTTTACCTATAACAAACAGAGGTCCTCCAAATTCCCATTCTTGGTCTCATGAATGATTAGCTGAACTGTTTGTCTCCATCAATAAATCAGAATAAAATGCCCTTTAGTCTTACTTTATGGAACTTAGCTTCTCTCCTTTTTCTAGGCCCCTCAACTTTGAGTCACCATCAGTCTAAACCAGCACAAATCCATGTTAAGGCACCTCCTTAGAATAGACTGACCTCAGGGTAAAATAGTCTCCAATTATTGAAAAAAAAAAAAAGCCAGACACTAATTAAAGGCAGTAAAGATAGATTTTATATAATAGTTCCACTGAAGTAGGGGACAGACTCCACTGTAACCTTTGTAGAGGTGTCTGGGCATTTCAAAGGGAAAATGAGAAAGTGGGAAGGGAGAATGAGTGAGGAGCTCAAGTAGTGTCAGGGAAGTGAAAAGTTACAAATTGCATGTAAGACCCTGGTCATTTTCAATGTGATTAGGCCATTTGTGTCTGCCAACTGGCACTTATTAAAGGTAGGCTCCTTCCCTGCCACACAGAGTAGAAGACAGGGGTCCTATTCTTCCTGATGATTACATTTTAAAAGAATGGTTTTCAGGTTCTTAAGAAAGACAATCTTAGGTTGTAAGAGATACACATATCAAAGTAACTAAAGAAGGATTTACAATTAGGAGGTGGGGGTTACTTGTTTTTCTTTGTTTATTTTTTAGATAGATGCTTCTAAGAAGAGAGAAGATTGGAGCATTATTACATTTTTTAGCAGCATTGAGCTTTCTCAGACAGGAAATTAAAGTGATTGGGGTCATAATCCTAGCAGTACTGCCTTGAACTATTTGAAATAATGCTAGGGTTTGTTCCAGTCTCTTAATGTGTGTGGAGACAGGTAGATAAAATCACTTGTGCAGAGAATCTGCAGTTCTCATGGGCCAACGTTGAAGCCTAGTTGAGAAGAGGTCTCAGGGGACCTTGACTAAAGTTTGTTCAAGGAGTCTTAGTCAAGATCTACTATGCACATACATCCACTCATTGTATTATCCCATAGCCACTTCTTTCTAATTTTGTTCACTTCTTCCTATATAAGATAGTCTTTTCTGCCTGATCTTTGAGATGCTTGCAGAAGTTAGAGCATACTTCCTGTTGTAATTGCCCTTCTCCCACATGATAGTCCCTGTTGTCCCTTACAATAATCCTTTCAAATACAGTTTCTCCTTCCCTAAATCCAGATTTGTTATTTATTTGACACCATGACACTCTAATACTTATTACCTTATAATAATTTGTTTCATGTCTGTGTTACTATATTACTTTTTAAAGTAATCTCTATGTTTAATATGGGTCTCAAACTCATGACCCCTGAGATCAGAAGTTGCATCCTCTACTGACTAAGCTAGCCATGTGCCCTTGTTACTCCACAAGGCCAAGGACTATACCTGTTAACCAGAAAGAAGTATCAAATAGAAGCTCAATAAGTATTTATTGATAGAAGAGGATATGAGCTCATGGTGTATTAAGAATGTATGTATAATTACAAATACTTTGAACAGAATTATAAGATTCAGTTCTGTATATTGACACTGTTATCAACTGAAGCTTTTCAAGAAGGCAGGGTAAAACTAATGGTGTTAGTAATTTCCTTTAGAAATTATGGCTCCTGGGATGCCTGGGTGACTCAGTCAGTTAAGCACCTGACTCTTGGTTTTGGCTCTGGTCATGATCTCAGGGTCTTGAGATAAAGCCTTGAGTAGGGCTCCATGCTCAGCAGGTAGTCTGCTTCCCTTCTCCCTCTGTCCCTCTCCCTGCTCATACAGTCTCTCTCTCTTTCTCTCTAAAATAAATAAAATGAAACCTAAAAAAAAAAAAAAAAAAGGAAAGAAAGAAACCTTATCTCCTTAGGTAGCTGAATATGACCAGAGATTAACAATAAAATCTTCCCAAAACAAAAAACAAACAAACAAAAACAATATCATCTTCTATTCCTTTCTTGAATATATATGAAAGTTTCCATTGTATATTGCAAGAAAGGAAAAAAAAAAAAAGAACCTCTTCTACCCTTTTAGATTTAGGGGTTAGGCCTACAAATTAAACTGACAAAATACAGATTAACATGACAAAAGACATACAATTTTTATTGTATTTTAATATTTTTATGTGCTTGAAGGCTTCACAAAAAAGAAATGAGAACCCCAATAGCTACTAGATTCAGGGGTTTGTGTATCCTTTTAACAAAGGACATTACATTGCAGAGAAGTGACTAGAAAAAAGAAAGGGGGATTTGCGTTTCTAGGAATGATGAATCATTGTGAAAAAAGTACCTAGGAAATATAGGAGATAACTGACAAAAGATAATAGTTATTTTAGTAAGAGTTATGCACACTCATCTTGACATCAGCTCCCCATCTCTGGTGATGAGTCACTCTATCTCTGGAATACAGAGAGGACACCTTTTTAATGGGAAATTTATACCCTGCTTTTGGGCAGATAGGAGGAAAACAGATGATTCTTCTTAAATCTCTTGTTTCTCAGTTGCTTTCAGCTCAAAATAATCTATTTGCCAAAGTGACATACTGTGCGGTGGCACATTCGGATTTCCATCAAAATTCTTGGTCATTCTTAAAAGAAGGAATTTGAAGATTTATGTTTTGAGATCTAGTTTGTTATTTCTTTTAATCAGTGAGAAAGATAAAATTTTTGTCTTATTTTCTATGTTTCCCAGGAGAATAGACTCACACTAAACTGTATACTTTGGTAAACTATTCAAATTAATCCCGAAGATTATATTTAAGGTAAAGAACTATTTGCTGAGTATTTAGTAACCCACTAACCCATTGATCTCAATGATATAATGGCTCAGCTTCTAGGGTGAGCTTCGTAATTTACAATGTAGATGACTTGCTATAGGCAAAATCTTTGCATGTTGATATTATGGCTTTCAGCTCCCTTTTAAGAGATCTAATCACACTTGTATACTTTTTTTCATTGTGGAGACCTTCACTGCTGTCTATAAACTTTTAAAATATCTTGAGCATAGCAGCAACTTTACTCAATTTTTCATAGTCTCAGTTCATTAACACTTTAATTGTTAAATGTAAACATTTTTGCTGAACAGAAAAGGAATATCTCAATTTGAAAAAAAAAAAAAAAAAAACAAAAAAGACAGACATTCCTACTTTGAAAGTAGCCAAAACTGAAAAAATGTAAAGCATTTATAAGCAAGTGGGGAATGACACTACTTTGTGACTTCAAAGTAAAATAGGAACTAGAATTATTAAATATAATTGTCAAGTGCAAGAAGCATAGTGTTCACCTTTTAAATTGGATTCCTAATAAACATGACAAATTTAAATATAGACCAATTAATGGGCAAGGGGAGAAGAGAGTCACAGGAAGCCCCACACTATATTTATAATCATAGCTGGAACTGTTTACCTACCTTCTAGTACAGTTACTCAGCCAGTGTTTATTTACACCTGAATAAGATGACAGGGATTGCTGGATGTATTTTATAGGCCCAGAACAAAGCCAACAGGGTCAGGAAAGGAATAGTTTGAGCTAGGTTTAACTGTTTGGGCAGAAAAAATGAAAAAGAGGGCACCTGGGTGGCTCAGTGGGTTAAAGCCTCTGCCTTTGGCTCTGGTCATAATCCCAGGGTCCTGGAATCGAGCTCCGCATCAGGCTCTCTGCTCTGCAAAAAGCCTGCTTCCTCCCCTCTCTCTCTCTGCCTGCCTCTCTGCCTACTTGTGATCTCTCTCTCTGTGTCAAATAAATAAAATCTTTAAAAAAAAATGAAAAAGATTTGAGTGATAGTTCAGACTTAAATTTCCTACTAAAATGTGACAGTGAATATATTTCCTTAGTATATTACAATAATTTCAGTGTCATTTTCCAGGTCAGGTCCAAGCATGTCTCAGGTAACTATAGTGGCTTAGGATAGATTTGGAGAAGCCTAGACCTTCAGGTAATTGAGCTAACTTCAAGTTCTGCTAGACCTCTAAGCAGTGGTAACTATAGAATATGGAACTATGAAATAATATGTTGGATTACATTGTCTAGTAATTTATGAAAAAATGTGAATAGGTCACCCCTTCGCTTGTACACACACTTTCATTTTTCCTTATCATCTCAAAGAGGGCAGGTGTCCCTTTTCTCCTTTATCTGTTTTTCCACCACTGCTGGATCCTTTCTATCAATATGCACATAGTGGCAATATTGTCTGCCCAGAGAAGGAATCAGTAATGGAGAGAGAGAAAGAGAATGAGAATGGGCAAGAGATTCCAACATGAAATAATAGAATACACCAAGAGATGACCAAAGCACATTGATGTGAGTTTTATTGGAAGATCAAAGAAGCTAGGAGGTGGGCTGCATTCTAGGAAATTTGCCACCGTGTAGAAGGGTTCTAGCTACCAAGCTAGGGTGAAGAGGCAGCAGACATATCTCAGGGATTGGCATTAACGATAAGAAAAAGAAGTTCCCAACCCTACAGAGATAAAAATATTAGGAATATTAACAAGACAGGAAATCAAGGAAACAGTAGAAGGCTGTTTTCAGAACAGAGGCATCAGGTTTAACCCAGACTACTATCAAGACCACTCAAGCTGAGTTATAGCCTGAAGAACCTTCATTATCTCATGACTAAGGACAGCACTGACCCCCTGTTATATGCTATAAGGGTCAATTTGTGTGGTTGTGGGAAAATTAAGGCCAAAAAAAAAAAAATGGGATGAAGCCAAGTCTCACATTAGAACCTGGAAATAAACACTCATCAAGAATTCAGAGTAAAGTCAAGGAAAAGTTGCTTTAATTTGTAGGATTTCACTGTCTAGTAATTCATGAAAAAATGTGAATAGGCAGTCCCTTCACTTGTACACACACTTTCATTTTTCCTTATCAGCTCAAAGACAGCAGGTGTCCCTTTTCTCCTTTATCTGTTTTTCCATCACTTCTGGATCCTTATTATCAATATGCACATAGCAGCAATATTTTCCATCTTGACACACTTTCTTGATGCTATTCCCTTCATTCTACTATTACCTTGCTTTTTTTCCTCTTTAGCAAAACAACCTTGAAATTATCAGTCCTCACTTAATGTACTTCAACATGTGCTATTCTCTTTGAACTCTCTCTAGTCAGATGTTTATCCCAACCACTCCACTGAAGCAGCTCTTGAAAAGTTTACCAGTGATTTCCATATTCCTAAATCCTACACTCAATTCTCAATCTGCATATAACTCACCTATGAGCAGCATTTGTCATAATTTTATCACTTAGTCTTCAGCTTCTGAGAAAATTTTCTCTTTGTTATCTCTGAATGGTAGCAGAATTTGCCACCCCCAAATATCTTAATTTGGGATAAAGATTATTTTAAGTTGAAGGTTACTGAGAAGAAGCAAATATAAGAAAAGCCCCCTGCCATGCACCTATTTGCCTAAAAATGAGAACATAAATTTATAAAGATCTCCCTCTTCTCCTCTTTATCAGGTGAACAAAAGTTAATAACTTTTTGTTCCCTAGAGTAGAGAAGACATGGGAGCAATTTATGTAGCAAACTTCACTAAGTAGCCTTTATTTACCATTAGTTTCCCATATATTTGTCTTTCCACAGTTTGCCTTCCCTAGGGATTCAAGGTTTTTTTTCCTTTGTCTCATTATTTCTCTCATAACATACTGTTCCTTTGTTCAGATGCTATATAAATGGAAAAGGAGTGTCAATATGGTGGAGAAGTAGGAGACCCTCTTTCAACTGGTCCCCTAAAGTGAGCTAAATATCTTCCTTAACACTCTGAGCACCCATGGCATCAGCCTGAGGTGTAAGATTATACACCTCTGGATATCTATGGGGGCAGAAGACATCAGTGGAGAGGTAAAGCTGAGTTGGAATGCTAGGACAGATATTGGAGGATAAGTAGAAGTGGGAGGGAGCCACCAGAAGTTATCTGTTGGAAAGTAATACCCCAATACGCAAGTGCCCTGTTGTTGGGGACCAACATTATCTTGGAGTCTGGTTAAAAGCACTCAAAAAGAACAAAAGAGCTAAAGGGGTAACTGGTGGAACTAGGTAGTCATGGGCATAGGTCTAAGAACACAGACCCAGGACTGCCACTGCCAGTGACCACCTATGCCAGATAGAGTGTGGCAAAGCCTCCAGCCCATGTTCCTTGAGCCCCCACTGCTCTTTGCACTGCCATTTCATTGGCACACTCCCACCCACGTGTGAGGGCTTCTGGTGTGGGTAACAGCTGGCACTCTCTAGGTCCACAGCCTCCTGCACTCTGCATGCTCTGTGCCACTGCAGGCTGTGAGCACACTCACACCCACACCCGAGAGAGCTTGGTGTGGATACTGGCCATAGCTCTTTATGACGCCAGCCTCCTGCCACTGGCCAAGGGTCTGAACACTCCCAGCCTGTGCCTGGGAGAACCAAGGGTGACTTCCACTCAGGATCCCTTGGTGGCAGCCTTCTGCAATCTGCACAACCATGGGGACTGAGTGCTCCCTGTGTGGGCCTGGAACCCAGACAGCAGTCTCAGGAAAGGCAGCCACCAGAAGTGGGCTCCCTGGAACAATATCACTCAGGGTTTTAGTGGCACAGGGTTGCAGAGACAAGCAGGCACCTCACATGACCACTGGGATGGTGGCTATGGGTGTGCACCACCTGTGAGAGGCTTCGCTGTTCAGTGGAGTTTGCAGAGGGGGAGTCTGTGTGTTCTGGACCACCCAGAGGGGAGCAGACTGAGGTTTCTCTCTGAGGTAGAGATCTGAGTGCAGTTTGCTTTCCATGAACCTCAGAAAAGCAGCAAAAAGCCTCCAAAGAACAAAAGACTAAAAAATTGGTTTCCACAGAGCTCAGCCCTTGATGGGGGAAGGACAACTCTACTCAAGCAAGACTGACTGAAAAACAACACAGCAAGCCACTCCCCCAGAAGGCAAGCCAAAAGATGGAGAGGGCAACCACCACAGGGTCCCCATAAAACTGTAAAACCCCAGCATCAGGAGAAAACAATACATTAAGCTCCT
Organism: Mustela lutreola; assembly: GCF_030435805.1. Taxonomy (NCBI): domain Eukaryota; kingdom Metazoa; phylum Chordata; class Mammalia; order Carnivora; family Mustelidae; genus Mustela; species Mustela lutreola. Next base: position 82,647,547 of record NC_081308.1, read on the forward strand.
GGTATTGCCCAAAAACCTGTATATTTCATAGATATAATTTTTTAAAAAAAATTTATTCTCACTATTCCTGTTCCTATTTTTATTTTATTTTATTTATTTATTTGACACAGAGATCACAAGCAGGCAAAGAGGCAGGCAGAGAAGGAGGAAGGGAAGCAGGCTCCTCGCTGAGCAGAGAGCCTGATGCAGGGCTCCATCCCAGGACCCTGAGATCATGACCTGAACTGAAGGCAGAGGCTTTAACCCACTGAGCCACCCAGGTGCCCCTGTTCCTAATTTTTTAACCTACTTACCATTAAAACTAGAAATTTAATACAACATATTCCATAATAACCTTTTAACTTGAACTTTTTTCATATATATATACCTGTGTTATTCTTTTTCTTTTCTATTTTTTTAATATACATGTAGATATAAACTTCAAGGTAATCCTCTTTCCCTAATCAATACTACCTCTATATATAGACTAGTTTTAATTTCCCTTTATCCCCAGGAAGTTGACTTATTTAACAAAGATATGAAGATATACCCAGGAAGAACCAAAATAACATTCCTTGCCACATCAAGGATTTGTAACCTCCCTCCCATCTTTTCTTCTATTAGTGTTTCTGTGTATTTGTTTTTGTTCTGGTATTATATAAATCTTTTTTTTAAGATTTTATTTATTTATTTATTTATTTGTCTCAGAGAGAGAGAGAGAGAGAGAGGGAGGGAGGGAGAGAGAGAGAACACAGCAGGCAGAGTGAGAGGCGGAGAGAGAAGCAGGATCCCAACTGAGCAAAAAATCTGATGCAGGAATTGATCTCAGGACCCTGGGATCATGACCTGAGCCAAAGGCAGCAGCTTAACTGACTGAACCACCCAGATGTTCTGGTATTATATAAATCGTATCCTTGGGGTTCATTTTGGCTGTTTTTTTTTTTTTCTTGTCATTTGCTTTTGTTGATCTTTATATATATATATATATATATATATATATATATATATATATGGCTCATGCCTGAATTGTGGTTAACATATTTAGCTATACATCTCTTCAACCACCTCTCACCAAAATGACTAGGAGGAGGAAAACACTACAGATGAATCTTCAGAGACTGTGCCCTCTCCATCAGATCTATTGCATATGGACATACACAGTGTGTCAGAAAGAGAATTCAGGGTAACAATTATGCAGGCAATGGCTAGTTTGGAGAAAACCACTAGTGACAACATATAATCTCTGAGGGCAGAAGTGAAAGCCACCTGGGAAGAAGTTAAGTATGCTATCAGTGAGACCCAATCTATTATAAATACTCTAACAGCAAGGGTAACCAAGGCAGAACACAGAAGTAGTGGTCTGGAGAACAAACTGATTTAGAAAAAGGATCAGGAGGATGCATGGAACAAACAGCTTAGAAGCCATGAGAACAGAGTTAGGGAAATAAAAAAACACCATGAAACATTCCAACATCAGAATTACTGGGGACCCTGAGGGGGTAGAGAAAGAGAGAAGCCTAGAAGATATAGTTGAAAAAATCCTGGATGAAATTTTTCCCAATCTGGGGAACGGAACAAGCATTCAGGTCCTGCAGGTGGAAAGAACACCCCCAGGATCAATGAGTTTAGAAAGACCTCAAGTCACTTTATTGTGAGACTCACAAATCACAATTTTAGACAAGAGCTTATGAGGGCAGCTGGGGGGAAAATATTCCCTAAGGGAAAGGTCCATCAGAATAACGTCAGACTTGTCCACAGAAACCTGGCAAGCCAGAAAGGGCTGGCAAGACATATTCAAGGCACTAAAAGAGAGGAATATGCAGCCAAGAATACCTTATCCAGCAAGACTGACATTCAGAATGGATGGAGAGATAAAGAGCTTCCAAGACAAGCAAGGTCTGAAGGATTATGTGACCACCAAACCAGCACTACAAGAAATACTAAGGGGGGTTCTATAAAATAAGAAAGAACCCAAGAGTGACATAGGAAAGAAATTTACAGATGCAATCTATAGAAATGAGAACTTCACAGGCAACATGGTGTCAATAAAAACGTATTTTTCAATAATCACTCTCAATTTGAACACCTTAATGTTCCTAGGAAATGACACAAGGTTGCAGATTGGATACAATGACAGGACACATCCATATGCTGTCTACAAGAGACCATTTAGAACCTAAAGATACATCCAGACTAAAAGTGAAGGGATGCAGAAGCATCTTTCATACCAATGGGCCTCAAAAGAAATTTGGGGTAGAGATTCTCATATCAGATAAAATAGATTTTAAACAAAAGATTGTAGTCAGAGATAAAGAAACACTAAATCATTCTTAAAGTGTCTACACACCAAGACGATCTAAAAATTGTGAATATTTATGCCCCTAATATGGGAGCAGGTAACTACATAAGACAACTTTTAATCAAAATAAAGAGTCATATAGATATGAACGCATTAATAGTAGGGGATCTTAACATGGCACTCTCAGTAACAGACAGATCACCCAAACAGAAAATCAATAAAGAGACAAGGGCATTGAAAGACACATTGGAGCAGATAGGCCTCATTGATATATGTAGAACATTCTACCCTAAAACAATAGAATACTCATTCTTCTCAAGCACACATGAAACTTTCTCCACAATAGACCATATACTGTTCACAAATCAGGGCTTACCTGATACTAAAAGATTGAGATTAATCCCTCCATATCCTTAGACCACAGTGCTTTGAAACTGGAACTCAACCATAAGAAAAAGTTTGGAAGGAATTCAAACACTTAGAAGCTAAAGACCACCCTGCTTAAGAATGTTTGGATCAACCAGGAAATCAAAGAATAACTTAAACAATTTATGGAAACCAAACCAAATGTGAAGACACATTCGTCCAAAACCTACTGGATCTGGCATAGGCAGTCCTAAGGGGGAAATACATAGCCATCCAGGCCTCATTCAAAAATATTGAAAGATCCAGAATACACGAGCTCTCTTCACACCTTAAAGAATTGGAGAATCAAGAACAAATTAAGCCAACCCCAGGTGCAAGAAAGGAAGTAATCAAGGTTAGAGCAAAGATCAATGAGATAGAAACTAGAGATACTGTACAACACATCAACGAAGCTGGAAGCTGTTTTTTTGAGGGATTAAATAAGATCAGTAAGCCACTGGCCAAACTAATCCAAAAGAAAAGATAGAGAACACAAATTAAGAAGATGATGAATGAAAAGGGAGATATCATGACTAACACGAAGGAAATAGAAAAAAATCATCAGAAATTATTATCGAAAGTTATATGCCAATAAGTTAAGCAATTGAGACTAAACTGATGCATTCCTAGAAACCTATAAACTTCTAAAACTGAATCAAGAATAAATTGACTACCTGAATAGACCAATAGCTAGTAATGAGATAGAATCAGTGACCAACAACCTCCAAAAAAAAACAAGAGCCAAGGATCTGATGGATTCCCTGGAGAATCTTACTATTTAAAGAAGACAAAATACCTATTCTCTGGAAGCTCTTACAAAAACTAAAAACAGAAAGAAAAATGCCAGACCATTTTACGAAGCCAGCATTACCCTGATCCCAAAACCAAGCAAATAACCCACCAAAAAGGAGAATTTCAGACCAATATCCCTGATAATATGGATGTCAAGATTCTCCACAGGATCCTAGCTAATAGGATCCAAACGAACATTAAAAAAATTATCCACCATGACCAAGTAGGATTTATCCCTAGGATTCAAGTGGTTCAACATTTTGTAAATCAATTAATGTGATAGAACAAATCCATAAGAGAATAGAGAAGAACCACATGGTCCTCTCAATTGACACAGGAAAAGCATTTGGCCAGATACAGCATGTTCCTGATTAAAACGATTCAAAGTATAGGGATAAAGGGAACATTCCTCAACTTCACAAAATATATGAAAAACCCACAGTGAATATCAACCTCAATGGGGAAAAGCTGACAGCCTTCCCTTTGAGATCAGGAACACGATGCCCACTCTCACCACTATTGTTCAACATAGTACTAGAAGTCCTAGAAACAGTAATCAGACAAAAAAAAAAAAAAAAGGTATTCAAATTGGCAAAGAAGTCAAACTCTCTCTCTTCCCAGATGACATGCTACTTTATATGGAAAATACAAAAGACTCAACCACCAAACAACTAGAACTCATACAGCAATTCAGTAATGTAGGAAGATACAAAATCAATGTACAGAAACCAGTTGCTTTCTTTTTTTTTTCAATTTATTTATTTTCAGAAAAACAGTATTCATTATTTTTTCACCACACCCAGTGCTCCATGCAATCCGTGCCCTCTATAATACCCACCACCTGGTACCCCAACCTCCCACCCCCAAGAAACCAGTTGCTTTCTTATACACATTCATTGAAAATATAGAAAGGGAAATTAGAGACTCAGTTCCATTTATTATAGCAGTAAGAAACATAAAATACCTGGGAATAGAGGAGACAAGATGGCAGGGAAGTAGGAGGAGGCGCCTTTTCAACCTGTACCCTAAAGTGAGCTGATTACCTACCAAAGAATTCTGATCACCCATGAAAACAGCCTAAGATCAGAATTATACACGTCTGGATCTCTACAGGGGCATAAGATGCCAGTGGGCAGGTAAAGTGGAGTGGGAACTTTGGACTGGTATCGGAAGATAAACAAAAGGGAGAGGTAGCCACTAGAGGCAACGGATTGGAAAGTAATACTCCAATCCAAGAGTGCCCTGCATCTGGGGACTAGCATTAACTTTGAGTCTGGTTGAAAACCTCAAAGAGAGCAAAGGATTGCAGGGGGAAATTGCAGGAATCGGGGCGGCTAGGGCCAGGGGCTTAAGTCCCCAGACCCAGGACAGCTTCCCCTGGAGCTGAGCCAGAGAGAATGTGGCGGAGAAACCAGGTTTGGGGCCTGAGCCGCCAGCGCCCCCAAGATCGCACGGGGTCCGGCTCCTGTGAGGGGTTGGGAGCCTCACCAGAAGGCAGAGGCTCCAGAGCCAGAGGGCAGGTGATACAGAGCCTGAGATATGTGCCACCCCCACCTCAAGCTCTTAGACCCTCGCCATTCCACCAGAGCCTGAGATGCGCACGCGCACCCCACACACTCCCCTGAGAGAGGTGTGTGCCCACCCAGAGCTCTTAGACCCAGAAAGACCAGGCATTCCCAGCCCAGGCCAGTTGGAAAATCTCAGTGTGCGATCACTGCTTGGAACCTCTCTGGCGATCTGGAGCTGCCCAGACAGCCTCTACTCCCATGGTTTTTGGTACAAACAGAAGATCCTGCATGCCCAGGGACCGTGACTTGGAACCTGCTCTGCCAGCAGCCAAGGGAGAATTTATTTGGGCTCTGCAGCCAGACTGAGGTTTCTTTCTCAGAGGGAGGTCAGGGTGCAGTTTGCTTTCCTCTAAACCTACAAAAAACATCAAAAGCAGTCAAGGCAAGGGGAAAAAAAAAAGTGAACAAACATAAAAACCTCCAGAGAACAAAAGCCTGAAAAAACCGGTTTCCTCAGAGCCCACCCCCTTGAGGGGGATAGGAGGACTTAACTCAGGTAACATCATTGACTGAAAACCCACGTGGCAGGCCCCTCCCCCAGAAAACCAACCAGGAAAGAAAAAAAAAAAAAAAAAAAAAAGACGAGAGAACTACCACCACTACTTCAAAGGACAACTTTTATTTTTAACTCATTCCCACTATTGTGATTCATTTTTTATATACATAATTTTTTAGCCTATTTACTATCACAGTGAGATGTCCAGTACATCAAATTCCATAAAAGCCATCTAAACTAAACTTTTTGATACATAAACCTGTGCTTTTCTTTTGCATTTCTATTTTTAATTTTTTTTAATTTTAGTTTAGTCTAGTTTATTCCTTTTTTATTTTCTAATATTCATATAGAGTTAAACTTCAAGGTAATCCCCTTTCCCCAATCAATGCTACCCCTATAGGTAAACCAAATTTTAATCCCCTTTAACTTAGGAAAGTTGAGTCCTTTAACAAAGATATCAAGATACATCCAGGAAGAATCAAAACAAATTTCCTCAACCACACTGAGAATTTATTACCACTCTCCCATCTTTTTCTTCCACCAGTGTTTCTGTGTTTTTGTGTTTGTCCTGATAGTATATAAATCTTATACTTGGGGTTCTTTTTGATGAGGTTCTTCCTTCATTTGCCTATATATATATTTTTTTCTCTCTCTTGTCATATACTTTTATCAGTCTTTTTATTTGTCTCTTTTTGTTTGTATACTTCCTAAATCTTACCTTGGGGTACATTTGGGCTAAACCTTCTCTTTTATCTTCCCTTTCTTTCCCCTGTCTTTCTCTCTCTCTCTCTCATTTTTTTCTTTTTCTTTTCTTTTTTCTCTCATTTGGGTGGGGAATCCTGATTGCTCAGAAGCATTCCAGGGTGCATCTTGACTGCACCATGTTTGATACATCCAGCTACATCAGTTCAGTCATCTCTCACCAAAATGACTAGGAGGAGGAATGCCCAACAGAAGAAAAATACAGAGGATGGACCTTCTGCAACAGAGCTAACGACTAACAGCATAGACAATATGTCGGAAAAATCCAGGCTAACAATTATCCAGGTAATAGCTACGTTGGAGAAAGCCATGGATGACCAAATGGAATTGATTAGGGCCAAACTGAAAGTGACCAGGGAAGATGTTCACAATGTTAGGGCTGAGCTGAAAGCTACCAGGGAAGTGGTTCACAAAGCTCTCAATGATTTCCAATCTTATCTAAATTCTCTCAAAGCTAGCATAACTGAGACAGAAGATAGAATTAATGATCTGGAGGACAAACAAATGGAGAGAAAGGATCAGGAGGAAGCCTGGAACAAACAGCTTAGAAACCACGAAAACAGAATCAGGAAAATAAATGATGCCATGAAGCTTTCCAACTCAGAATTATTGGAGTCCCTGAAGGGGAGGAAAAAGAAAGAAGTCTAGAAGACATAGTGGAACAAGTTCTTCATGAAAATTTTCCCAATCTCACGAATTGAACCAGCGTTCATGTACAAGAGGCAGAACGGTCTCCACCCGAGATTATAGATTCCAGAAAAACATCAAGGCAACTGATAGTCAAATTGAGGAATCATAATTGTAGATATAATCTCCTGAAAGCCACTAGGACAAAGAGGCTCCTTACTTACAGAGGAAAGCCCATCAGAATAATGTCAGACCTGTCCACAGAGACCTGGCAAGCAAGAGAGGGCTGGTAAGATATATTCAGGGCACTAAATGAGAAGAACATGTAACCACCAATCTGACACTGCAGGAAATATTAAGGGGGGTACTATAAAAGAGGAAAAGTCTCAAGAATAGCATTGAACAGAAATATAGAGACAATCTACAGAAAGAAAGACTTCAAAGGTAACACGATGTCAATAAAAACGTATCTGTCAATGATCACTCTCAATGCAAATGTCCTAAATGCACCCATAAAACGGCACAGGGTTGCAGATTGGATAAAACGGCAGGACCCATCCATATGTTGTCTACAAGAGACCCATTTTGAACCTAAAGATAAACCCAGACTGAAAATGAAGGGATGGAGAAGCATCTTTCATGCCAATGGGCCTTAAACGAAGGCTGGGGTAGAGATTCTCATATCAGATAAATTAGATTTTAAACTAAAGACTCTAGTCAGAGATCCAGAAGGACACTACATCATTCTTAAAGGGACTATCCACCCAGATGATCTAACAATTGTAAATATCTATGCCCCCAATATGGGAGCAGCCAATTACATAAGAAAACTGTTAATCAAGATAAAAAGTCATATTGATATGAATACATTAATAGTAAGAGATTATAACATGCCTCTCTCAGAAATAGGCAGATCATCAAAACAGAAAATCAATAAAGAAACAGGAGCATTGAATGACACATTGGACCAGATGAACCTCATAGATATATACAGAACATTCCACCCTAAAACAATAGAATACGCATTCTTCTCAAGTTCACATGGAACCTTCTCCAGAATAGACCACATAATGGGTCACAAATCAGGATTCAACTGATACCAAAAGACTGAGACTATTCCCTTCATATTCTCAGATCACAATGCATTGAAACTGGAGCTCCATCACAAGGAAAAGTTCTGAAAGAACACAAACACCTGGAAGCTAAAGGCCACCTTGCTTAAGAAGGCTTGGATCAACCAGAAGACCAAAGAAGGACTGAAACAATTCATGAAAATCAATGAGAATGAAGACACTTCATTCCAAAACCTATGGGATACAACAAAGGCGGTCCTAAGGGGGAAATACATAGCCATCCAAGCCTCCCTCAAAAAAATCGAATAATCCAGAACATAGTAGCTGTCTCTACACCTTAAAGAACTGGAGAATCAACAACAAATCAAACCAATTCCACACGTAATAAGGGAGATCATCAGATTAGAGCAAAGATCAATGAGATAGAAACCAGAGATACAGTAGAACATACCAATGCATCTAGAAGCTGGACTTTTGAAAGAATCAATAAGATTGATAAACCATTGGCCACACTAATCCAAAAGAAAAGAGAAAAAGCCCAAATTCATAAAATTATGAATGAAAAGGGAGAGATCACAACGAACACCAAGGAAGTAGAAACAATCATCAGAATTTATTATCAACAGTTATATGCCAATAAGCTTAGCAACCTAGATGAAATGGATGCATTCCTGGAAAACTGTAAACTCCCAAAATTGAACCAGGAAGAAATTCACAACCTGAGTAGACCAATATCTAGTAAGAAGATTACAGCAGTGATCAAAAACCTCCCCAAAAACAAGAGACCAGGACCTGATAGGTTCCCTGGGGAATTTTACCAAATTTTCAAAGAAGAAGTAACACCTATTATCCTGAAGCTGTTTCAAAAAATTGAAGCAGAAGGAAAACTTCCAAACTCTTTCTAGGAAGCCAGCATTACCCTGATCCCCAAACCAGGCAAAGACCCTACCAAAAAGGAGAATTTCAGACCAATATCACTGATGAATATGGATGCTAAGATTCTCAACAAGATCCTAGCAAACAGGATCCAATAGCACATTAAAAAGATTATCCACCATGACCAAGCGGGATTCATCCCTAGGCTACAAGGATGGTTCAACATTCGCAAATCAATCAGTGTGATAGAACAAATCATTAAGATAAAAGAGAAGAACCACATGGTCCTCTCAATTGATGCAGAAAAAAGCATTTGACAAGATACAGCATCTGTTCCTGATTAAAACGCTTCAAAGTATAGAGATAGAAGGAACATTCCTGAACTTCATCAAATCTATCTATGAAAGACCAACAGCAAGTATCATCTTCAATGGGAAAAAGCTTGAAGCCTTCCTGTTGAGATCAAGAACAAGACAAGGATGCCCACTTTCACCACTCTTGTTCAACATAGTATTAGAAGTCCTAGCAACAGCAATCAGACAACAAAGAGAAAGAAAATGTATCCAAATTGGCAATAAAGAAGTCAAACTCTCTCTATTTGCAGATGACATGATTCTTTATATGGAAAACCCAAAAGACTCCCCCCACAAACTACTAGAACTCATACAGCAATTCAGTAATGTGGCAGGATACAAAGTCAATATGCAGAGATCAGTGGCTTTCTTATACACTAACAATGAAAATACAGAAAGGGAAATTAGAGAATCTATTCCATTTACTATAGCACCAAGAAGCATAAGATACCTGGGAATAAACCTAACCAAAGTGGTAAAGGAACTGTACTCGAGGAACTACAGAACACTCATGAAAAGAATTGAAGAAGACACAAAAAGATGGAAGACCATTCCATGCTCTTGGATGGGAAGAATAAACATTGTTAAAATGTCTATACTGCCTAGAGCAATCTACACTTTTCATGCTATTCCCATCAAAATTCCACTGGTAGGGGCGCCTGGGTGGCTCAGTGTGTTAAAGCCTCTGCCTTTGGCTCGGGTCATGATCCCAGGGTCCTGGGATCGAGCCCCGCATGGGGCTCTCTGCTCTGCGGGGAGCCTGCTAACTCCTCTCTCTCTCTCTGCCTGCCTCTCTGCCTACTTGTGATCTCTGTCTGTCAAATAAATAAATAAAATCTTTAAAAAAAAAATTCCACTGGTATTTGTCAAAGAGCTGGAGCAAATAATCCTAAAATTTGTATGGAATCAGAAGAGACCCCAAATCGCTAAAGAAATGTTGAAAAACAAAAATAAAGCTGGGGGCATCACGTTACCTGATTTCAAGCTTTACTACAAAGGTGTGATCAGCAAGACAGCACGGTACTGGCATAAAAACAGACACATAGATCAGTGGAACAGAGTAGAGAGCCCAGATATGGACCCTCAACTCTATGGTCAATTAATCTTAGACAAAACAGGAAAAAATATATAGTGGAAAAAAGACAGTCTCTTCAATAAATTGTGCTGGGAGAACTGGACAGCTATATACAGAAGAATGAAACTCAACCGTTCTCTTACACTGTACACAAAGATAAACTCAAAATGGATAAAAGATCTCAACGTGAGGCAGGAGTCCTTCAGAATCGTAGAAGAGAACATAGGCAGTAACCTCTTCGATATCAGCCACAGCAACTTCTTTCAAGATATGTCTCCAAAGGCAAAGGAAACAAAAGTGAAAATGAGCTTTTGGGACTTCATCAAGATCAAGAGCTTCTGCACAGCAAAGGAAACAGTCAAAAAAACAAAAAACAAAAACAAAAAAACAAACAAAAAACAAAGAGGCAACCCACAGAATGGGAGAAGATATTCACAAATGACAGTATAAACAAAAGGTTGATATCCAAGATCTATAAGGAAATTTTTAAACTCAACACACTCAAAACAAATAATCATACAAAAAATGGGCAGAAGACATGAACAGACAGTTCTCCAATGAAGACATACAAATGGACAGCTGACACATGAAAAAATGTTCATTATCACTAGCCATCAGGGAGATTCAAATTAAAACCACATTGAAATACCGACTTACACCAGTTAGAATGGCTAAAATTAGCAAGACAGGAAACAACATGTGTTGGAGAGGATGTGAAGAAAGGGGAACCCTCTTACACTGTTGGTGGGAATTTAAGTTGGTGCAGCCAATTTGGAGAACAGTGTGGAGATTACTCAAGAATTTAAAAATAGAGCTTCCCTATGTCTCTGCTATTGCACTACTGGGTATTTACCCCAAAGATACAGATGTAGTGAAAAGAAGGGCCATCTGTACCCCAATGTTTATAGCAGCAATGGCCACAGTCGTCAAACTGTGGAAAGAACCAAGATGCCTTTCAACGGATGAATGGATACAGAAGATGTGGTCCATATACACTATGGAGTATTATGCCTCCATAAGAGGATGAATACCCAACTTTTGTAGCAACATGGACGGGACTGGAAGAGATTATGCTGAGTGAAATAAGTCAAGCAGAGAGAGTCAATTATGGTTTCACTTATTTGTGGAGCATAACAAATAGCATGGAGGACAAGGGGAGATGGAGAGGAGAAGGGAGTTGAGGGAAATTGGAAGGGGAGGTGAACCATGAGAGACTATGGACTCTGAAAAACAATCTGAGGGTTTTGAAGGGGCAAGGGGTTGGTTGTTGGGGGGTCCAGGTGGTGGGTATTGGAGAGGGCACAGATTGTGTAGCACTGGGTGTGTGCAAAAATAATGAATACTGTTAGCTGAAAAAAATTAAAAAATAATTAAAAAAAATACCTGGGAATAAACCTAACCAAAGAGGTAAAGGATCTGTACTTGAGGAAATGCAGGACACTCATGAAAGATATTGAAGAAGACACAAAAAGACAGAAGAACATTCCATTCTCATGGATTATAAGAATGCACATTGTTTAATTGTCTATACTGCCTAGAGCCATCTATACTTGCAATGCCATCCTGCTCTAAATTCCTCCCGCATTTTTCCAAGAGCTGGAAGAAACAATCTTAAAATTTGTATGGAAACCAAAGAGACCCCAAATTGCTAAGGAAATGCTGAAAAGGAAACACAAAACAGGGTCATCACATTGCCTGATTTCAAACTTTACTACAAAGGTGTGATAACCAAGACAGCATGATACTGGCACAAATACAGTCACATAGTGCAGTGGAACAGATTAGGGAGCCCAGATATTGTCCCTCAACTCTATCGTCAAATAGTCGTCGAAAAAGAAGGAAAAAATATCCAGTGGAAAAAAGACAGTCTCTTCAATAAATCGTGCTAGAGAATTGGACAGTTTTGTATAGAAGAACAAAACTTGACCATTCTCTTACACCATACACACAGATACTCTTGAAATGGATAAAAGTCCTCAATGTGAAGCATAAATCTATCAAAATCCTAGAGGAGAACATAGGCAGTGACCTCTTCGACATCAGCCACAGCAATTTCTTTCAAGATATGTCTCCAAAGGCAAAGGAAACAGTAGTGAAAATGAACTTTTGGGACTTCAAGATCAAAATCTTCTGCACAGCAAATGAAACAGTCAGCAAAACAAAGAGGCAACCCTTGGGATGGGAGAAGATATTCACAAGTGGCACTAGAGACAAAGGGTTTATATCCAAGATCTATAAAGAACTCCACAAACTCAACCCCCACAAAACAGATATACATGTCAAAAAATGGGCAGAAGACGTGATCAGAGACTTCTCCAAAGAAGACATACAAATGGCTAACAGACACATGAAAAAATGTTCATCATCATTAGCCATCAGGGAAATTCAAATCAAAACCACATTGAGATACCACTTTACACCAGTCAAAAAGGCCAAAATTAGCAAGATAGCAAACAACACATGTTGGAGAAGATGTGGAGAAAAGGGAGCCCTCTTACAATCTTGGTGGGAATGCAAGTTGGTGCAGCCACTTTGGAGAACAGTGTGGAGATTCCTTAGGAAATTAAAAATAGATCTACCCTTTGACCCTGCAATTGCACTACTGGGTATTTACCCTATAGGTACAGACATATTGAAAAACGTGCCATCTCTACCCCAATGTTCATAGCAGAAATGTCCACAGTTGCAAAACTGTGGAAAAAGCCAAGATGCCCTTCAACAGAGGAATGGATAAAGAAGATATGGTCCATATATACAATGGAGTATTATGTCTCCATCAGAAAGGATGAATATCCAACTTTTGTATCAACATGGATGGGACAGAAGGAGAGTAATGCTGAGTGAAGTGAGTCAAACAGAAAGAGTCAATCATCATATGGTTTCACTTACTTGTGGAGTATAAGAAATAATATGGAGGACATTGGGTGAAGGAGAGGAAAAGTAAGTTGGGGGAAATCCGAGGGGGAGATGAACTATGAGAGACTGTGGACTCTGAGAAACAAGCTGAGGGTTTTGAAGGGGAGAGGGGTTGGTTGTCTGGAAACCCTGGTGATGGGTATTGGGGAGGGCACATATTGCATGGAGCCCTGGGTGTGGTGCATAAACAATGAATGCTGGAACACTGAAAAAATAAATTTAAATTTAAAAAGAGATACTATATAAACATATTCTCTATCCTCTCCCTTAAATTACTCATCCCTGAGTTTCTCCCAAATATCTGAGCTATATATTTTAATAAATATAATTAATACAACTAATAAAATTCTGTTTCTTTTTCTCATGTTCATATGTCTCTTGCTACAGAGACCCAACTAAGATCCTAAAAGGGTAGATGGAAAAATGATTTTTCCTTTTTACATTTTCTTATTTTATTAGTTGCCCTTTCTTGGCATACATTGCTGGACCATCCTTGCCTTCCCGATGTCTTAAGAGTCAGTGTGCCTAAGAGTTCAATTTTAGAATTTCTTCCTTATGTCTTTTTATAATAAGGTATACAGCATTCTGTTAGAAGATTTTCTCTAGCCACAGCAGTGTTTCACCTGTATATTCATCAGTCTTTCCTTATAAGTCAACACCCCTAGGAGCAGCCTTTAACAAAAAACTGATAGGAATCAGTGGATAAAGACACATAGCTTCCTCACTTCCTGGATGGAAGGGCATTAAAGTACATTCTATAGTTTCTCAGAATTCTCCTTTAGTTGGATTGTAGCTCAATTACACACAAAAGTAACCTGATATTAATTTAGTTTGTCTTGATTTTCTCTTCTTCCCTGTCTCATTTCTTCACTTTTCAACTGGTGCTTCCTGTGGTCACATCCTGTTTTGGAAGTGTTCCTCAGTAAACCAACTGTGAGATATAGATGTGTATGCAGGAGATTTCTTGGGGGTGCTCAGGAATGATACCTGCAAAGCTGCATAAGGAACAGAATTGGGTGGAAAAAGAGAACTACAATGCAGATTCCCTATAGGTATGAGCTGATTCTTTTGGGGAGCTTTACAACTAAGGACGTTATCTAGAGTTATCTCTAATGGAGAAAAAAAAAAAGGCTTGGTTTTGGACTGCTCATTGTGTGCAGGTTGTCCCTGGGTAAAGACTATAGCTCTTCTTGGCAGAGGGCAATGCTTAGAGAAGGACTCAGCAGTAGGTCATTTGTAGCAACATTTCTGGCAGTTAGGAAATTCAGTGGGAAGGAGCTCAGGGTTTCACCACAAAATCTACAATAGTTTATCCCTTGTGCTCCTTTAATTAACTTGTTTAATATGATGTTTTCCTATCTAGCAAAAACTCCTCTGGAATTCCTGTTGGTTTCCCTGGTATAACATAATATGCATTTGGTCTTTGTCCCCAGTTCCTGGCACAGTTTCCAAAACCCTTAGAACTTCCTTATGATAGGGTTATATTTTGTTGTTCATAAGGAACCCTTTTTAACCACAGACTACATTTGTATTTATGATAATAAAGTGATGGGGGGCGGTATATTGCTTCAAGATGGGGGCTGGTTAGAAAGATGAGATATAGGATAGAAGGGCTGGAAATTTAGCCCCATTTTCTGACATCTGGAAAGGAGAAGGGGGACTACAGATTAAGTTCTATAAAAGTTCTTGAACAATGAAATTAAGAGAAAATCTGGATTGGAAAACCTGTTGAAATGTTTGGGAAGTGGCATGCACGGAGAAGGCATAGAAGCTCTGTGTCCTCTACTGCCCTACGGTGTCCTTGCCTAATGCATTTCTCCCATTTGACTGTTCCCAAGTTGTATCCTTTATAATAAGCTGGTAAACATTAGGATAATGTTTCCCTGAATTCTGTGAGTTGGTGTGGAGATTATTGAACCTTACGAAAGGGAGGGGTCATGGAAACCCTCAAATTTACAGCCAGTTTGTTAAAAGAATGGGTGGTCCCAGGGACTTGTGAATGGTATCTGAAGTGGGAGCAGTCTTGTGGGACTGGGCCTTTAACCTGTGAGGATCTGTGCTACCTTCCATTCCCAGTGTCAGAATTGAATTGAATTGGTAGACACCCAATGGTTGTCAGAATTGGCTGTTTGTGTTGGAAAGAAAAAAAAAAGAAAGAAAAAGACATATTTGGTGTCAGCAGTAGTGTCAAAAGAAATGCCACCAAAATCTCTTTTCCTCAAAAAACTAAAAAACGGTAATTTGGCTGTATGAGTTCTTGATGCTGTAGTGATCTTGATACCAAAACTGATGTTCCTTATCCCTTCCTTTTCTATATATACTAGAGCCCCCTCACCCTCAACTAATTTCTTTTCTGGTCCAGGGGTCATAATTGGTAAGATGACTTTTAACTGTTGACATGGACTGAATTTGTCCCCCCCATTCATATGCTAAATCTTTTACTCCTAAAGTGACTCTATTTGGAGATTAGGGCCTTTATAAGGTAACTTAGACTAAATGAGGTTATAAAGGGGACTAATCTGATAAGACTGATGGCCTTACAAAAAGAGGATGAGAAAGAGAGTTTGAGAAAGCTCTCCATGTGCATGCACCAAGTAAAGGCTATATGAGGAAAAGCAACTATCTATAGGCCAAGAACAGAGTTTTAGCCAGACACTAAGCCCTCTCTGAATGTGATATAGGACTCCTAACTTCCAGAACTATGAAAAATAAATCACTGTCCATAGCCTGTGATATTTTGTTATGGCAGCTTGAGTAAACTAATACAGCCTTGTCCCCAAGGGGTTCCATGTTACTGTGCCTTTCTCAGGCCATGATTTCTGCCTTTGTCCATTTAGTACCAAAAGTATTCAGAGACTACAGTGAAGCAGTGGATGAACAAGGTGCTAAATGTATTCTTCCCTGTTGCATTAGTAACAACAACTCTATCTCCTCCAGATAATCAAGATTGAATTCCCCTGCCAGTACCTAATAGTAGATAATTTCCTTGCCTCCTTGTCTCTTGGTACAGGAACCCTAAAGTGACAAAAGGGCAGTTCAATGAGGTTTTTACTGTGTTCCTAGAAACCAGGAGTGGTTTAGATCTAGAGATCTCTAAAAATGTCCATGCCCTCATCCCTAGAATCTGTGACTATGTTATATAACAAGACAAATGGATTTTACAGATGGAATTAAAGTTAGTAATTAGTTACTTTTAAAATAAGGATGTTATTCTGGATATCCAGGTGGGCACAGACTAATCAATAAGCCTTTAGAAGTGTGAAAATGTTTTCTAGACAGAGGAAGAAGAGGAAGTCAGAAGAGATGTAGCAAGAGTCAGAAAGATTCAAAACAAAAGAAGGACTCAATGTACTGTTGTTGATTTTAAGATGAAGGGAAGGACACAACTAGAAATGTGGGAAGGCTTAAGGGATAGAGATTTCCAGCTGATATCCAGCAATGAAATGGTGACCTCAACCCTACAGCCACAAAGAACTACATTCTTCAAACGATCTGAAAATCTTCATGTGGATTCTACCATAGAACTTCCAAATAAGACCCCAGATTGTCCAAAACTTGATTTCAGCTTTGCAAAATCCTGGACAGAGAAAGCCAAATAAGACTTCTTACCTATAAAACTATAAGATGATAACTTGTGTTGTTTTAAGCTGCCATGTTTGTAGTAATTTTTGTAGCAGCAGTAGAAAATGTTTCCACAGTCTGAAGTAATGGGTATAGGAAACACACACTTCTCAGTGGATTATCGAGGGTGATGGTAAACAGGTCAATTCTTACTATCACTCCTTGGTTCTCAGAGATATATTTTATATCTTTTGGGGACACACTACCATAAAATGTCATTGATTTAAGTTTTTTAACATATCCTAGAGAATGATATCCCATCTGCAGCTTATTGTGTCTCAATTAATTCATTAAGAGTTATTCCATCATCCTATAGGCCAGCAGGATTTAGATTGTGCACTATGTTATAGGATCAGTGGATACTATATGTATGTGGATTCACTACTAAACTAAGGTTGATTTGCTTGTATTATGTAGTATTCTATTAGTACAGAAAATATTCTAATTTCTCAGGTAGTCATCTCAGGTAGTTCTCAGGCTAAAGCAAGAAAGGCAGGATCATTCCTAAAAGACATATCACTTTTATCCAGAGTGGACAATATCCAACATAATCCCCTTGTCATCTAGTGGCTGATTGGTTTCCTTGAGGGAAAGTGGCACAATAGTGACTCAAACTTGTTTTCTATTGCTAGCTGGTTATACATTTGGCAGCACCAATAGCTAGATCAGCTTGCGTTAGTGAGAGTTCATGATATTTAGCCCCTGATTGGCCTTCATCATTGCAAACCAGGGCTTCTCCACTCATGTAGCCATTGTACTAGATTAATGTAGCCTAATTTTTATTTTGTTATGTAGTACCTCTTCCATGTTGGGTGTGCTCTGGCAGGTGTTAAAATACAAAATAAATATTTTCATGTTACATGCCAAGTTCCATATATCCACTTATTGTTATTTTTGAAAAATATTTAATTTATTTATTTGAGAGAGAAAGAGAGGGAGAAAGAGAGAGAAAGAGAGAACATAAACACGAGTTGGGGGAGGGGCAGAGAGAAGCAGACTCCCTGCTGAGAAGGGAGTTTGACATCTTGCTGAGACAGAAGCCCATCTGGTTCCATCCCAGGACCCTGAGATCATAACCTGAAGCTAAGGCAGATACTTAATCAACTGAGCCATCCAGGAGCTCCCATCCACTATGTTTCTTTCACAAACCTTCCTATCCTTGATTTCAGTCTTTTTACTTATATACCCTTGACTGATCAGCCAAGCCATTTTTCACTGCCCATAAGTCCTTATAGAGCCAAATTTCTGACCACCTCTCTCTCTCTCTCTCTCTTTTTTAATAAAGTGGGTAATCTGATATACCACAAGGAATTCTGGACATTGAGAGGATTTTCCTTCATGGCTGTCCTTCAAAGCCACCCCTTTGTGGGGCTCCAATGTAGCCAGAGTTCATTTAAGCTTCCACCCATATATCAAGCTGATCCAACCATGAAATAAACTCAGGCTTTTTCTTTCTTTATTAGCTGATCATAAGCTACCTACCCCATCTAACCATAGAAAGAACTTAAGGCAATGGACTAGCGTAACAGTGGTGAATGGTTTGGGGATATGTACACTCATGAAGCATACATGTGATTTCTGGCTCTGCTAGCATTTGATCCTGGATGTACTGCCTCCAAATGATGATTGACTGATCTTGGTCCTGCTTGACCTTAAGACTTGGTTGATGTGAGAAGACCCAGGTTATGATTGGCATTTTTGGATGTTACACACCTTTCAAAACATTTTCTCATGGGATGTACTGGGATGTAAGGTAATGGGCTGTGGTAGAGACACAGTATCTGAACACAAGCTTTACTAATCTGTTTGCATATAGCTTTTATTAGTCTGTTTCCACATAGTTTTATTAGTCTGTTTCCACATACTGCTATGGAAACTCCCTGATATATCTCTGCCCTCATTTGCAACCATTCTCCTCTCTCACTCTGTTCTAGTCACACAGGTCTCTTGCTGTTCTTTACATATACTAATGATGATCTCATATCAGGGTATTTGTACTTAATGTACAATTTTCCCTGAACATTCTTTAACCTGGTACTTGCATGACTTTCTCTGTTACCTCGTTCACATCTCTGGTTAAATGTCTCCATATCAGAGAGGAATTGCTTGACCAACCTAGCTAAAATAGTATTTCCTATACATGCTATGCCATATTTCCTTAATTAAGCCTTAGATCTCTTTAGTACATTTAGCAATGCCTTCTAAATTATAGTTTTATTACTTGTGTTCATTCTGTTCTCTCCTTTTATAAGTTCCAGGAGTGAACGGATTTTTGTCCTCAGTATTGTATTCTAGCACCCAAAAATACGTCTGGAATATTAAATATTCAGTAAATATTTGTTAAATAAATTAATACATGCAATTGTCATTCTTTTGGGTTGCCTACAGAGCAGCCAGAGTTTCACTGTCAGACTATGTGAGATCAAGTCCCTCATCTGTTCAAAATGCTCCAATGATTTTCTACCTTTCTCAGAGTGAAAGCAAAGTCTTATTCTTCGTCTATATGGCCCTACATGATCCAATCCCATTTTCCTTGCTAACATTGTTTTAGTCACACTAGCCTACTTGCTATTCTTTGAACATTTCAGATTTGGTCTGAACTCAGAACCTTTGGGCTTGATGTTATCTCTTCCTAAAATGCACTTGTCCACAGTTGGATGCCTTGCTGCTGCCTCACCTTCTTTGGATTTTTATTCAGTTGTCACTTTTGAAGGAAGATTTTTCTGGTCATTTTTTTCAAAATTGCAATTTCCCTCCAATTTTGGCTATCCCTCTGCTTAATTTTCCTAAATAGCAATTATCAGCATATTATATATTATATATTTTATTGATTTGTTTATTGTTTCTCTCCCTTCACTGCAAGGTCCATAAATACAAATATATATATTTTTTCTCTTTTTCGCACCACTATGTTTTTAGCACTGAAAACATTGCCTGGCTTATGGTGGGTACTTATTACATAGTTGTGGCATTGAGAATTTGATTTCTAGAAACAACAGTGCCAAAAGCTCTAGTGGCATAATCTATTGTCCAGGGTGTGTAAATTGCTGCATTTGTTTCCAGTGACAGAAGCAGTAACATTGATAGTAGTAGTCGGTTCATCACTAGACCAATTCTGTGGTACAATTTCAGTGCTTTTGTTTTTGGCTACATATTATTCATGCCAGATTCTCTGACCATTTTGTGGACTCTGAGAACTGCTCAATATCCTGGAATAAACTCCTTATGTTTAATTAGTCAAAGTTCGTTTCTGTTGCTTGCATCTAAGAATTCTCAGCTGATATAGACATTAGGATTATTCCAGCAATAATTAGATGCAACAGCATATCTTTTAGGAAAACTGGAATTGATTCCTGGTTTGGTTGCAACTGAAGGCAGTGAAAGTTCAGATAGCATTAAGAGATGGGATTCATTGTTGGGTCCAATGGTAGAATTATTCCTCCATTGAGTTTTAAGATCTTTATATCACCAGAGGACAAAGTTGCAAGACTGAGAGGAAAAAAAAAAAAAGCATCCAGAGCAAATAAGGCTACAAGACAAGTTACTCTATCATTTGTAATGTAAGACCTAGTAAATCCCTGCATATAAAAAGTATGCTTGTCAAGTTGGAGTGCAAGATGGATACTGCCTTAAACTTCCCACAGTAAGAAGAAACATGATGAAGACCTAAAGCGTTTTAGAAATAAAATTTTCTTTTGAAAATCCCCTTTCTCCTTCTGAGAAACAGCTCCTAGCTTGCTAATCTGGACTCTGATAGACTGAAAACCTGACTATGGATATCAAGTACCTATGTGACCTGAACTAGCCTGATCTAGGTGTTATTTGATCTGCTAAGAACACCTGATCTAGGTGTTATTTGATCTGATAAATCATAAACTTCAACATACACCACATTCCATCATTCAGAGGAAGTTGGGCACACAAGATTGGATTTAGACAGGTCCTGTAGGCACAAGTAATTTGTATGAACAGATAATTCACACTCCCAATTTGCCTATTTCAGTTGCACTGTCATCCTTCTAAAAATGGACACATTTCACTTCCTGGAGATTTCCTGATGACCAGCTAACTAAAGAAAAAACCTGAGTTTTATTATAGATGGCTCTGAATGATGTGCTGACAACGGCAAAAAGTGAACTACTGTAGTACTATAGGCTCACTTAGAAGTTACCCTGAAAAATATTGGTGAAGGGAATTCCTTCCAACTGGCTGAAACTCAAGCCATATATCTCATTGTTCACTTTGCCTAGAAGGATATATGGCCTGAGGTGTGGATCATTATTTTTTCATGGGTAGAGGATAATGGTTTGGCTGGGTGATAAGAAAATTTGAAAGAATAAGATTAGAGGACTGGTAATAAAGAAGTCTGAGTAAGAAGTTTCTTCATGGATCTCTCAGAATGGCACCAAGCATGAGAATGTATCACATCTCAACATTTGCCAGAAGTTATCATTGACACAACAGGCTTTCAATACTCAAAGAAAAAAATGGTTTTCCTCTATAATAATAGTAGGTTTTCTTTTCCCAATCTTCCTAGTTACTGCTCAGTGGGTTATTATAAAGTGATTCCCATAGTGGCAGGAATGGAATTTCTCCCTGGCATCAATATGGCAGCTGTCCCACCAAGATTTGGTTTGCTGAGTGGTCAGTTTGCCTATAGTAACACCTGACCCTGAGCCCCAATACAGTCAGCCACTTAATGACAGGTGATTATAGTGGACTCCGTCATGAAGATGGCTGAATTTCTCCTTACTGGAATAAAATATTTCAATGTGCTCCTTTCACCCAGCATGTTTCTGTTAGTACCATCATTTATATATTAAATCCCATATACATAATCATAGTATCCCAGATAATATTAACTTCAACAATGGAACACATCTTATAGCAAAAGAAACAAGAAAATGAATTGGCTGATTTCCATTCATTTTCACTGATCTCACTCTGAATTCCATCACCCAAAAGTAGAGTGATTTATGGTATAGTATGCCATATTAAAATTATCCATGTGAGGTTCAGGTACTTTTCCATGGGATGCATAGAAGTATTTTATCTGAACCAGTGATCAATGTAATTAGTAAAGCTTCTCCCATAGTCAAATTATATAAATCTAGGAACCAATGGGAGAAAGTAGGTATGGTACCTCTTTCTCACTATTCTATCTAATAAAGCACTCATATAGTAACTCCAGGACTTGTCAATTGAAAGATCTTACTACTCAGAGGAGGAAAGTTTGCACCAGTAGTACAATAATGGTTATACTGAATCGTAAAGTAAAATATCAACATGTCATTTCAGATATCTCATTTATATTGGGTAACAGGCAAAAAAATGTGGTTGCATTATTAACTTACTAATTAACTTATTATTAGTATTAGTATTATTAAAGTTGGAGTTACAAAATTGAAGTAGAGAGAAATAGCATCCTTGGAGATGTGTCTAGTACTTCTATATCCAGTGGCTAATGGTAAAAAGAAATATAGGAACCTTAATCAGGCAGAACCAGTAATGGTCAGTTCTTTTACCTGACCTGGTAAAAAATCAAGCAAGTTGAGGTGATAGCTAAGAGAAAAAGGAAAATCAATAGGCAGTAGAGGAAGGAGGTCATTAATACCCATTATGACCTTGTGACTGTATGCAGAAGAAAGGACTATAACATTGCTCAATATGATTTTCCTTACTGTACTATATGCATTGCAAATTTTAATTAATTTTTTCTACCTTCCCAAGTATAATTTAGATGTATTGATAATCACTAAAATTATGGGATGTTTTGTTTATCTTTAAATTTACCAAATTAGGATACTGAGAGAAGGTTGTGAGGAAAAGAAAATAATAATAACCATTATGAAGACATCATGCATTTGAAGTTCAGTAAAGCAAATTACAAAAACTTTTGGTTGATAACTTGTCTTAGTCTATTTAAGCAGCAATTAAAAATATCATTCAGCTGAGTAGTTTAGGGGTTACTGGGTGATACAGTCAAACATCCAACTCTTGGTTTTAGCTTAGAGCATGATCTCAGGGTCATGAGATCAAGGCCTGAGTTATACTCTGCACTCAGCCTGGAGACTGCTTGTGAATATCTCTCCCTCTCCCTCTGCCCCTCCTGCTTGTGTGTTCTTTATCAAACAAATCTTTTAAAAAAAAAACTGAGTAGTTTATGAACAACAAAAAATTCTCAGTTCTTGAGGCTGGGAAATCTAAAATTGAGGCACTGGCCAATTTGTTGTCTGCTGAAAGCCAGCTTCCTCAGAGATGCCTATTTCCTCACTGTATCCTCACATGGTTAGTAGGGACTAGAACACTCTCTAGGGCTGCTTTTATAAGGGCCCTGCTTTGGTGACCTAATCACCTCCCAAGAGCAGAATACCATCACCTTGGAGGTTAAGATTTCAATATATAAATTTCAGTCCATTTCATACCTTTAGTAGAGATAGTGCAGTTTTTGTTGTATAGGGAGAAATTGGATTGTATCACATAAAAACGTGGTATTATGCCAGGGGTTGGGACCTTGAGGATGTTACTTAATTTTTCTTTACCTTTGTTTTCTCACTGGTAAATGGGAAGCATATAGTACTCACTTCATAGAGTTTTGATAGCTTTAAATAACTAAATACATGTGAAATGCTTAGAAAAAATGCATAACATAAAATAAGAGCTATACAATGCTAGATAAAATAAGTGTAAAGAGCACCATATGCTAATGTTACATAGCTGAAGGAGTAAACTATGGTAGTCATTTGTCATTGTGTTTTGGTCACTCAGAATCTAAACTTCTTTTCCTATGTTTGGGGAATCTTTCACCATAGGAGGTGAAGTTAACTTCCCAGCTAGAGAGAAAAGCTGAAAAGTCCAGGTACTTAAATTCCTCAGCCTTAGTGTAGCTATGACTTGAGCACATAGAGTTTGTTAATCAAATAACCTTACCTCTAGTCTTTGAACAGGAAACAAGTGATATAGAAAAGTAACAGAGTAGAAATTACTTTGGAAGGGATAAAAATAACAATGACAGCTATGCCAGTCTCTAGAGACCTAGGAGCAGTGTGTGCTGCTAAGAGTATAATCCCAGTGATTCTATCAGTGGTACATGTAATGCTGTCTGGACCCTTTTGCTTATTTTCCATTCAACCAACTCTGCAGTGTGATTAAGGACAAGTTTTTCCCCCATCTTTCTGGTGACACTGAACAAATAAGTATTTTTATTTTTATTATGTTTTAACATAAATAGTTTAATTTAGACAAAAGGGATTTTGTTATTGTAATTCAGATCACTGGCTTATATTTCAGTTATTCAACTTAATGATATTTTAGAATTAATAATGTATTTTGAATTTTTTGTGTGATTGGGAAAGAACATATTGATTGAGAAGATATTTGCCTTTATTGAATAACAATATTTTATTTCTCATTTTTGAGAAAATTTAGACTTATTTCATTATTGACCATGTATGCACTGAATAAATAAATTTGTGATATTATTAACTGCATTTTAAAGATTTGTTTATTTTATAAAATTATTTTCAGAACTAAACAAATACTACTATATTGCGAGATACTGGAAATTGTTTCAGACTATGTTTAAAAGTCTTTTTCTAGTGCCAAGATTTTTGTAGTTTTCCTTATGAATATGGATCTTGTCCAAATGTATTTTGATAAATAAAATATCATCCATAATCTAACTGATCTTCTATTCCATTCTATAGTGAAAGCATGTTCAGAAACTGGGACACTGAGAGAAAGAGAATATAATGAGATGACTAAAAATTTTATTTGACCTTATTGCAGATTCCATAAGGAAAGGAATGTTACAGAGGAAGAAACATCAGAACACAGAGAATTGTTGGTTAATAATAGTTTCATACTAAAACATTATGGCTCTTCAGTTCTGTCTCATGTGAAAATTCCCCAGTAAAATGGTACTAGAATGTTAACACCTTTTGCTGTGAAAATTGTTTTAAACTGTCCTCAATGATTTTAACATGAGAGCTCTTAATATATCTTGAAACAATTCAAGGCAAGGACAGTTACAAAAGATAAATATAACTTTCTTTTACTTCTTTAACTATTTTAATTAACATTTGACTTTTTTATTATAATTTTTTATTTTTTATAAACATATATTTTTATCCCCAGGGGTACAAGGTCTGTGAATCACCAGGTTTACACACTTCACAGCACTCACCAAAGCACATACCCTCCCCAATGTCCATAATCCCACCCCCTTCTCCCAACCCCCTCCCCCCACCAACCCTCAGTTTGTTTTGTGAGATTAAGAGTCAATTTTGGTTTGTCTACCTCCCAATCCCATCTCATTTCATTGATTCTTCTCCTACCCAATTAAGCCCCCATGTTGCATCACCACTTCCTCATATCAGGGAGATCATATGATAGTTGTCTTTCTCTGCTTGACTTATTTCGCTAAGCATGATACGCTCTAGTTCCATCCATGTTGTCGAAAATGGCAAGATTTCATTTCTTTTGATGGTGGCATAGTATTCCATTGTGTATATATACCGCATCTTCTTGATCCATTCATCTGTTGATGGACATCTAGGTTCTTTCCATAGTTTGGCTATTGTGGACATTGCTGCTATAAACACTCGGGTGCACGTGCCCCTTTGGATCACTACGTTTGTATCTTTAGGGTAAATACCGAATAGTGCAATTGCTGGGTCATAGGGCAGTTCTATTTTCAACATTTTGAGGAACCTCCATGCTGTTTTCCAGAGTGGCTGCACCAGCTTGCATTCCCACCAACAGTGTAGGAGGGTTCCCCTTTCTCCGCATCCTCGCCAGCATCTGTCATTTCCTGACTTGTTGATTTTAGCCATTCTGACTGGTGTGAGGTGATATCACATTGTGGTTTTGATTTGTATTTCCCTGATGCCGAGTGATATGGAGCACTTTTTCATGTGTCTGTTGGCCATCTGGATGTCTTCTTTGCAGAAATGTCTGTTCAGGTCCTCTGCCCAATTCTTAATTGGATTATTTGTTCTTTGGGGGTTGAGTTTGCTAAGTTCTTTATAGATTCTGGACACTAGTCCTTTATCTGATATGTCGTTTGCAAATATCTTCTCCCATTCTGTCAGTTGTCTTTTGATTTTGTTAACTGTTTGCTTTGCTGTGCAAAGGCTTTTGATCTTGATGAAATCCCAATAGTTCATTTTTGCCCTTGCTTCCCTTGCCTTTGGCGTTGTTCCTAGGAAGATGTTGCTGCGGCTGATGTCGAAGAGGTTGCTGCCTGTGTTCTCCTCAAGGATTTTGATGGATTCCTTTCACACATTGAGGCCCTTCATCCATTTTGAGTCTATTTTTGTGTGTGGTGTAAGGAAATGGTCCAATTTCAGTTTTCTGCATGTGGCTGTCCAGTTTTCCCAACACCATTTATTGAAGAGGCTGTCTTTTTTCCATTGGATATTCTTTCCTGCTTTGACAAAGATTAGTTGACTGTAGAGTTGAGGGTCTATTTCTGGGCTCTCTATTCTGTTCCATTGATCTATGTGTCTCTTTTTGTGCCAGTACCATGCTGTCTTGATGACGACAGCTTTGTAATAGAGCTTGAAGTCCGGAATTGTGATGCCACCAACTTTGGCTTTCTTTTTCAATATCCCTTTGGCTATTCGAGGTCTTTTCTGGTTCCATATAAATTTTAGAATTATTTGCTCCATTTCTTTGAAAAAGATGGATGGTACTTTGATAGGAATTGCATTAAATGTGTAGATTGCTTTAGGTAGCATAGACATTTTACAATATTTATTCTTCCAATCCAGGAGCATGGAACATTTTTCCATTTCTTTGTGTCTTCCTCAATTTCTTTCATGAGTACTTTATAGTTTTCTGAGTATAGATTCTGTGCCTCTTTGGTTAGGTTAATTCCTAGGTATCTTATGGTTTAGGGTGCAATTGTAAATGGGATTGACTCCTTAATTTCTCTTTCTTCTGTCTTTCTGTTAGTGTAGAGAAATGCAACTGATTTCTGTGCATTGATTTTATATCCTGACACTTTACTGAATTCCTGTATAATTTCTAGCAGTTTTGGAGTGGAGTCTTTTGGGTTTTCCACATAGTATCATGTCATCTGCGAAGAGTGATAATTTGACTTCTTCTTTGCCGATTTGGATGCCTTTAATTTCCTTTTGTTGTCTGATTGCTGAGGCTAGGACCTCTAGTACTATGTTGAATAGCATTGGTGATAATGGACATCCCTGCCGTGTTCCTGACCTTAGCGGAAAAGCTTTCAGTTTTTCTCCATTGAGAATGATATTTGCAGTGGGTTTTTGATAGATGGCTTGATGATATTGAGGTATGTGCCCTCTATCCATACACTTTGAAGTGTTTTGATCAGGAAGGGATGCTGTACTTAGTCAAATGCTTTTTCAGCATCTATTGAGAGGATCATATGGTTCTTGTTCTTTCTTTTATTGATGTGTTGTATCACATTGACTGATTTGCGGATGTTGAACCAACCTTGCAGCCCTGGATTAAATCCCACTTGGTCGTGGTGAATAATCCTTTTAATGTACTGTTGAATCCTATTGGCTAGTATTTTGTTGAGTATTTTCGCATCTGTGTTCATCAAGGATATTGGTCTATAGCTCTCTTTTTTGATGGGATCCTTGTTTGGATTTGGGCTCAAGGTGATGCTGGCCTCATAAAATGAGTTTGGAAGTTTTCCTTCCATTTCTATTTTTTGGAACAGTTTCAGGAGAATAGGAATTAGTTCTTCTTTAAATGTTTGGTAGAATTCCCCCGGGAAGCCGTCTGGCCCTGGGCTTTTGTTTATTTGGAGATTTTTAACGACTGTTTCAATCTCCTTACTGGTTATGGGTCTGTTTAGGCATTCTATTTCTTCCTGGTTCAGTTGTGGTAGTTTATATGTTTCTAGGAATGCATCCATTTCTTCCAGCTTGTCAAATTTATTGGCGTAGAGTTGCTCAGAGTATGTTCTTATAATAGTTTGTATTTCTTTGGTGTTAGTTGTAATCTCTCCTCTTTCATTCATGATTTTATTTATTTGGGTCCTTTCTCTTTTCTTTTTGATAAGTCGGGCCGGGGGTTTATCAATTTTATTAATTCTTTCAAAGAACCAGCTCCTAGTTTCTTTGATTTGTTCTATTGTTTTTTTGGTTTCTATTTCATTGATTTCTGCTCTGATCTTTATGATTTCTCTTCTCCTGCTGGGCTTAGGGTTTCTTCCTTGTTCTTTCTCCAGCTCCTTTAGGTTTATGGTTAGGTTGTGTACCTGAGACCTTTCTTGTTTCTTGAGAAAGGCTTGTACCGCTATATATTTTCCTCTCAGGACTGCCTTTGTTGTGTCCCACATTTTGAACCATTGTATTTTCATTATCATTTTTTTTCATGATTTTTTTCAATTCTTCTTTATGTTCCCGGTTGACCCATTCATTCTTTAGAAGGATGCAGTTTAGTCTCCATGTATTTGGGTTCTTTCCAAACTTCCTGTTGTGGTTGAGTTCTAGCTTTAGAGCATTGTGGTCTGAAAATATGCAAGGAATGATCCCAATCTTTTGATACCGGTTGAGTCCTGATTTAGGACCGAGTACGTGATCTATTCTGGAGAATGTTCCATGTGCACTAGAGAAGAATGTGTATTCTGTTGCTTTGGGATGTAATATTCTGAATATATCTGTGATGTCCATCTGGTCCAGTGTGTCGTTTAAGGCCTTTCTTTCCTTGCTGATCTTTTGCTTGGATGATCTGTCCATTTCAGTGAGGGGAGTGATAAGGTCCCCTACTATTATTGTATTATTGTTGATGTGTTTCTTTGATTTTGTTATTAATTGGTTTATATAGTTGGCTGCTCCCACATTGGGGGCATAGATATTTAAAATTGTTAAATTTTCTTGTTGGACAGACCCTTTGAGTATGATATAGTGTCCTTCCTCATCTTTCATTATAGTCTTTGGCTTAAAATCTACTTGATCTGATATAAGGATTGCCACTCATGCTTTCTTCTGATGTCCATTAGCATGGTAAATTCTTTTCCACCCCCTCACTTTAAATCTGGAGGTGTCTTCGAGCTTAAAATGAGTTTCTTGGAGGCAACATATAGATGGGTTTTGTTTTTTTATCCATTCTGATAGCCTATGTCTTTTGACAGGGGCATTTAGCCCATTAACATTCAGGGTAACTATTGAGAGATATGAATTTAGGGCCATTGTATTGCCTATAACGTGACTGTTACTGTATATGGTCTCTGTTCCTTTCTGATCTACCACTTGTAGGCTCTCTCTTTGCTTAGAGGACCCCTTTCAATATTTCCTGTAGAGCTGGTTTGGTGTTTGCTAATTCTTTCAATTTTTGTTTGTCCTGGAAGCTTTTAATCTCTCCTTCTATTCTCAATGATAGCCTAGCTGGATATAGTATTCTTGGCTGCATTTTTCTCGGTTAGTGCTCTGAAAATATCATGCCAGCTCTTTCTGGCCTGCCAGGTCCCTGTGGATAACTCAGCTGCCAATCTAATATTTTTACCATTGTATGTTACAGACTTCTTTTCCCGGGCTGCTTTTAGGATTTTCTCTTTGTCACTGAGACTTGTAAATTTTACTATTAGGTGACGAGGTGTAGGCCTATTCTTATTGATTTTGAGGGGCGTTCTCTGAACCTCCTGAATTTTGATGCTCGTTCCCTTTGCCATATTGGGGAAATTCTCCCCAATAATTCTCTCCAATATATCTTCTGCTCCCCTCTCTCTTTCTTCTTCTTCTGGAATCCCAATTATTCTAATGTTGTTTCATCTTATGGTGTCACTTATCTCTCGAATTCTCTCCTCGTGGTCCAGTAGCTGTTTGTCCCTCTGTTGCTCAGCTTCTTTATTCTCTGTCATTTGGTCTTCTATATCACTAATTCTTTCTTCTGCCTCATTTATCCTAGCAGTGAGAGCCTCCATTTTTTATTGCACCTCAGTAATAGCTTTTTTGATTTCAACTTGGTTAGATTTAGATCTTTTATTTCTCCAGAAAGGGCTTTTATATCTCTTGAGAAGTTTTCTCTAATATCTTTCATGCCTTTTTCAAGTCCGGCTAGAACCTTGAGAATTGTCATTCTGAATTCTAGATCTGACATATTACCAATGTCTGTATTGATTAGGTCCCTAGCCTTCGGTACTTCCTCTTGTTCTTTGTTTTGTTTTGAATTTTTCCGTCTTGTCATTTTGTCCAGATAAGAGTATATGAAGGAGCAAGTAAAATACTAAAAGGGTGGCAAGAACCCCAGGAAAATATGCTTTAACCAAATTAGAAGATGTCCCAAATCGTGAGGGCGGAGAAAGGGGATAAAAAGAGGTTCAAAAAGGAAGAAAGAAAAAAAAAAGAGAGAAAAAATAAAAAAAAGAAAACAATTTAAAAAAAGAAACAAATAAGAAAAATATAACAAAAGAAAAAAAAATATATATATATTAGATAAACTAGTTAAAAAACGTTAAAAAAGAAAAAGTTAAAAGTTAAAAAAAAAATTTAACCAGAAGGCGAGAAAAAAAACAAAAAATGAAAAAGAAAAAAATTAAATTAACTGCAAGATTAAAAAAAATCACAGGGAAAAAGCCATGAGTTCCGTGCTTTGCTTTCTCCTCCTCTGGAATTCTGCTGCTCTCCTTGGTATTGAAATCGTACTCCTTGGTAGGTGAACTTGGTCTCGGCTGGATTTCTTGTTGATCTTCTGGGGGAGGGGCCTGTTGTAGTGATTCTTTAAGTGTCTTTGCCCCAGGCGGAATTGCACCGCCCTTACCAGGGGCTGGGCTGAGTAATCCGCTCGTGTTTGCTTTCAGGAGCTTTTGTTCCCTGAGCCCTTTCCGTAGAGTTCCGGAGGACGGGAATACAAATGGCGCCCTCCTGGTCTGCGGCCCGGAGGAGCCGAGAGCCCAGGGCTCCACTCTTCAGTGCGCCCTCAGAAAACAGCACCCAGTTACTCCCGTCTGCCTGACCTCCGGCCGCGCTCTGAGCTCACCGAGCCTGCGACCGGTTTAAGGTATAACACCGAGCTGCGAGCTTACTGTAGGCTCTGTCTCTGTAGCCGGCTTTTCCGTTCCAATACCCGCAAGCTCTGCAACATTCAGACACCCCCGATCCTTCTGTGACCCTGCGGG
The DNA here is from genome assembly GCF_030435805.1 of Mustela lutreola. Classification (NCBI taxonomy): domain Eukaryota; kingdom Metazoa; phylum Chordata; class Mammalia; order Carnivora; family Mustelidae; genus Mustela; species Mustela lutreola. The sequence goes on from NC_081308.1 coordinate 82,678,493, forward strand.
ACCTGAGGCCACGCTGACCCCGCATGGGCTTCGCCTCCGTTTAGCCTCTGGAGCGATGTCCCTCAGCGGAACAGACTTTTAAAAGTCCTGATTTTGTGCGCCGTTGCTCCACCGCTTGCCGGGAGCCGGCCCCTCCCCCCAGGGTCTATCTTCCCGTCGCTTTGGATTCACTTCGCCGGTCCTGCCTTTCAGAAAGTGGTTGTTTTTCTGTTTCCAGAATTGATGTTCTTCTTCTCTTCGATCTGCCAATGGATTTTCAGGTGTTTGCAATCTTTAGATAAGCTATCTAGCTGATCTCAGGCTAGCTGAAGTAGTCTTAGCCTGCTACTTCTCCGCCATCTTGCACAAGGGCGATCTAACATTTGACTTTTAGGTATTTGAAAAACAGGAGAAAACACTAAATAATTATTCTTATCAATGGTATTCAATTTTCCACTTTCTACTAATGACCTTTCATATAAGGTAAATTCATGAAAAGTTATGGTGTACTTTTTAAATTGTAAAATATTATATTAACCTTAATTTTGAAAAGAGCATATTTTTTCAGGAAGAAAATATGTAAGCATGTGAATTATTTTTCTTTGGTCATAACTAGCAATTTGTTTCTGTGGGATTTGTGTTATTGTTAGAGTACTCAGTGCACCTACATTCATCTATTTTTAATGTTGACACATGGCCATAGACTGCACTATATACATAGAAAATATGCTCATGCATTTTTAGTTTGCTAAAATATAGTGTTTAGTGACTTCTTTTCCATCAGGGCAATAAAAGGGGCATTTCGCATGTAAATACAAATCCCCCTGTCATCTTTCTTTTAGCTGTGCTCTAGTCGTAAGTCAATAAAACTCATGTTTACTGTCTTCTCTAGTAAAAATAACATGACAGTGAGAAAAAAAAAGTATAATTGCACACCATTCACTTTAATCCTATCATTACAATAAGAGTTTGCCATCATTTGATATTTATTAGCAAAATGAGTGTGGTTCACTTTGACACTGCTCTGATTACAGATATATTAATGAATAGATCTATGATTGATTGGCTAGATGACATTAGCACAATTATAGTCCTGTACAAGCATTAAATAGCCAAATTGTTGTGGGGAGAAACACATCAAAGCCTGGAGTAGAATGTAGATGGGGTTGGAATATAAAAAGGATGTCAGTAGAATAAAACCCTTCTTTATGGAAATGTGCTTGGAACAATTTCACAGGAAGCAGTTGCTGTTAGGCACTATTATATAGCTTAAAGAACAATTTTCTCTTTTGTGACAACAGAATACACTGATCTGACATCATACCCTTTTAGTTTAGGTTGCCAGGGGGAGGTTTTCATCAACAAGATCATCAATTCTATAACACAATTATTTTTTCTGATACTATCAATTAAAAATCAATGTATTGACAATCACAACCTTTTAAAAACAAAAATTCAAAATCATGGGTTAAGTGTGCCTAATCAAATTAAATAAAAATTGATTCACCAATGAATTATGGTGTTCTTCATTCATCATTATTCAGAATATTGGCCTGAAGATAATTTTACAGTGCTCCATTCTCAGTCTCTTTTCTTCTCTCTCTTTTCCTACCTCACTCTCCCACATGGATAAACATACATGAACACACATATGCACACCCTATACAATTAATAAAAATTAAACTAAATTATATGGGTCAAAGCTTTTGTAAGCTTTTCCAAAATCATACTTATTGGAAGTAAAATAAAGCTTAAAAAATAAATACTATTTTCTCTTATTCCAAGATCTTACTTATTGGAAGTAAAGCTGGTCCAAGATCTTACTTATTGGAATTAAAATAAAGCTTAAAAAATAAATACTATTTTCTCTCTCTTAAAAAAAAAAAAAAGATTGTACTTAAATGTTCCTGTTGTAGCTTGAATATACAACAGGTGGAGGTATGGACTGGCCGAGCTACACTGAGGTTTAGGTCATACTTTCCATAATTCCAGCCCTTAATGTGTTTATAATTCAGCTGTGCTAGAGCACAATATAGCACAATATGTGATTTACATCTTCAATTGACACAGATATTTCATGAAAATAAAACACTGGTATATGTATTATAAGTGACATTCCAATGCAAAAGATTAATCTATGAAAAATGGGAGCCACTTTTTGAAAAGCTAGATAGATCTTATACTGTACACTACATATCAAATCATCATATGAAAGATAAGTAAAAATATAATAATTCCATTTAATTATTGTTAATCTCTCAGATAATGGTTCTGCATGCCATGAACTGGACATTTCAAAGATAATACAGTTGGGGTGGGGTACTGGAAAATAGAACAATACCACCCCCCTTAATGTATTTTTACTTGACAACAATTATATATACTGTATCAATGGTTTCACATACTTGGATGTGCATCAGAATTAATATGGGTGCTCCTTAAAAATAAGAATTTTTGGACTTAGCCCCAGACTTACTGAATCAGATTGGTGTTGTGTGCACAGAATCTGGATTTTCTCCAGCAACCTCAATCCCCAATTATGCTGACACAGCCAGAAAGACTCATGCTTGGGAATCTCTCTGCTTTAGATTGAACATCTAAGCCCAGATCTTATTCCTGGCAATAAAGTTGATTTGGTGTCCATGATGCAATGATACTTCACTTCTCCATACCTCACTTCCCCATCCGAATGTGAGAAGACATTGATAAATACAAGTAACCATCATATTGCTCTTGGCTTAAGAAGCACCAGACATTGGGATGCCTGGGTAGTTCAGTGGGTTAGGTATCTGACTCTTCATTTGGTCATGATCTCATGGTTGTGAGATTGAGCCCACTTCAGGCTTCATGCTGGACATGGAGCCTGATTAAGATTCTCTCTCTCCCTCTGACCCTCCCCCTCCTAAAAAAAAAAAGAAAGAAAGAAATATAAGAGTTTAAAAATTATACTACAGTTAGGTTATGTTCACCAAAGTTAACACTTCAGGATATAAGGACATGATCACCACTTTTAACACAAAATATAGAGGTTGGTGAATTTAGGTTTGTTTAAACAAATTCCATAAAAATTAGATACGGGGAGAACATTGCAGTTCAAGAAGACTGATTTAAAAGCAAATGAAGATCCTTTCATGAAGCAGGTAGTAAATCCATGAAAGTAATTAGAGTGATAAATTACTAACTCCAAAACATAAATAGGTTCGAGAAGAGTTTTAATAAACTGTGGAAGATAGATCCATTATTTCTTATGGAAGATAAGAAATCCTTGAGATAGCCCATGTTAAAGCAAAAATGGGCAATAGTGGAAGTGCAAATTGAAGCTTTTTAGTTCAATAAAAATTCTTGAAAGCTCAACCACAGGTGGCTCAGATATAGTTTGAATTTTAAATCAATGTTTTTGTTAAAAAGATCATTTATTTATTTATTTGATAAAAAAAAGCAGACCAAGAGAGAGAACACAAACAGGAGGAGTGGGAAAGGGAGAAGCAGTCTTCCTGCCCAGCAGGGAACTCCATGTGGGGTTCAATCCCAGGACCCTGGGATCGTGACTTGAGCCAAAGACAGATGCTTAATGACTGAGCCACCCACGTGCCCCCAAATCAGTGGATTTAAATAATTTTGATGGTACTGAATATTATTACCTTTCTTTTACTACAAGAGTATAGGTTGATATGCAAATCAAACTGTCTCATTGGTTTTAGAACTTGTTTAATTATTTCAGTGTGGAAACTGAAGATAATGCTTACAAATTTTAGAGGTATAAATATAATCTGAAATGAAGCAGCTCGATTTTACTTCTTGTATAATGATGTGTAATCAAAATTAGACATATGAATGGATCATTAAGTTATTAAAGTTATCTCTTTTAATTTGTTCTGGTACTTGTATTCTGGTTGATTTCTGATGATTAGTAAATGTACTCATAAAGTGTCTAGAGTCACCTGCATAAAACTTGAAGTTAGGTGCTATTGAAGTTAGCAGTTTTTTTTTGTTGTTGTTGTTCTTTTTTAAGTTATGGATTCAATCTGCCTTCTACTTGAGTTTTGGACAAAAAGTAAGATAAATTTTTAAAAATGCTGAAGCAGTTCAGTAACCCATTCTGGGATTATGAGCCTATATAATAGATACATGCTATAATTTCTACAATACTTCCCCCTGCTCTCAGCATTTCTCTGCATCTATACTTCAAAGTAACAATGGAATTGCTTGCATCCATCCCAAATCAACAAGTCACACTCTATTTGTAAAACTCCTGAGTGAAACAGACTTGACTTTAGTTCTCTTGGCTTCCAAACCACTTCAAAATTTTGCTTAAAATTTCTTTCACATGTTTTTAATACTGTTGTTGACTTTTAAGGTTAGGATTATTAAAATTACCTTAAGTGAATAGAAAGAATTTATAATATGGACAAAATGAATTCCTTATTATCTCTTATCTTACACTTTCACCAAACATTTTTTCTGAAGGTAAGTTAAGGATATTTGAGTCTTGACTGTTGGTCACATTTTTATTTCTTTTCTGTGCCCTAGGTGTTAGAGCAAACTGAGAACATGATAAGGTATTAAGACATCTGGGTGGCTCAGTGGGTTAAGCCGCTGCCTTCGGCTCAGGTCATGGTCTCGGGGTCCTGGGGTCGAGTCCCGCATCGGGCTCTCTGCTCAGCAGGGAGCCTGCTTCCCCTCTCTCTCTCTGTCTGCCTCTCCATCTACTTGTGATTTCTCTCTATGAAAATAAATAAATAAATTAAAAAATAAATAAATAAATAAATAAAACCTAGCTTTCCTCTATTTCCTCTGATAACTCTGAAGATCACAGTTATAAGTACCAGGAGAGGTCATCTTTCTCTGCAACTATATTATAATATTAAATGCAGGAATCTTTTCTGCCTATTGGATCTTCAATTCTACCAGTAGCTGGTAAATAGTAGATTGAAGGACTTTCAGAGTAGCTCGTAACTTTGTCAAATAAATTATCACTTAATAGGGCCTTTAGGACACCCTAGTTTCTTAGCATGGCATTCTGCCACAAAAACACCCAAAACCTTTTTGCTGTTACAATCACATTATAACAAAAATCCATTCTGTTTCTAACCCCTCCTGTTAATCAATGCTGAGGCAAAACCTAGCGTTTTGTTCACTTAGAAGCAGAGACATTTTCCACTGTATATTTTTTCCTGTTTTGTCGAAGATTAATTGACCATAGAGTTGCGAGTCCATATCTGGGCTCTCTACTCCGTTCCACTGGTCAGTGGGTCTGTTTTTATGCCAGTACCATGCTGTCTTGGTGATTACAGCTTTGTAATAAAGCTTGAAATCAGGTAACGTGATGCCCCCAGCTTTATTTTTGTTTTTCAACATTTCCTTAGTGATTTGGTATCTCTTTTGATTCCATACAAATTTTAGGATTATTTGCTCCAGCTCTTTGAAGAATACCAGTGGAATTTTGATCGGAATGGCATTAAAATTATATATTTCTCTAGGCAGTATAGACATTTTAACAATGTTTATTCTTCCGATCCAAGAGCATGGAATGGTCTTCCATCTTTTTGTATCTTCTTCAATTTCTTTCATGAGTGTTCTGTAGTTCCTCAAGTACAGATCCTTTACCTCTTTGGTTAGGTTTATTCCCAGGTATCTTATGGTTCTTGGTCCTATAGTAAATGGAATTGATTCTCTAATTTGCCTTTCTGTATTTTCATTGTTAGTGTATAAGAAAGCCACTGATTTCTGCACATTGACTTTGTATCCTGCCACATTGCTGAATTGCTGTATGAGTTCCAGTAGTTTGTGGGGGGAGTCTTTTGGGTTTTCCATATAAAGAATCATGTCATCTGCAAATAGAGAGAGTTTGACTTCTTCATTACCAATTTGGATACCTTTTATTTCTCTTTGTTGTCTGATTGCTGTTGCTAGGACTTCTAATAGTATGTTGAACAAGAGTGGTGAAAGTGGGCATCCTTGTCGTGCTCCTGATCTCAACGGGAAGGCTTCAAGCTTTTTCCCATTGAAGATGATACTTGCTGTTGGTCTTTCATAGATAGATTTGATGAAGTTCAGGAATGTTCCTTCTATCCCTATACTTTGAAGCGTTTTAATCAGGAACGGATGCTGGATTTTCTCAAATGCTTTTTCTGCATCAATTGAGAGGACCATGTGGTTCTTCTCTCTTCTCATATTAATTTTTTGTACCACATTGATTGATTTGCAAATGTTGAACCATCCTTGTAGCCCAGGGATGAATCCCACCTGATCATGGTGGATAGTCTTTTTAATGTGCTGTTGGATCCTGTTGGCTAGGATGTTGTTGAGAATCTTAGCATCCATATTCATCAGTGATATTGGTCTGAAATTCTCCTTTTTGGTAGGGTCTTTGCCTGGTTTGAGGATCAGGGTAATGCTGGCTTCCTAGAAAGAGTTTGGAAGTTTTCCTTCTGCTTCAATTTTTTGAAACAGCTTAAGGAAAATAGGTGTTATTTCTTCTTTGAAAGTTTGGTATAATTCCCCAGGGAATCCATCAGGTCCTGGGCTCTTGTTTTATGGGAGGTTTGTGATCACTGCTTCAATCTCGTTATTAGATATCAGTCTATTCAGGTTGTCGATTTCTTCCTGGTTCAATTTTGATAGTTTATAGTTTTCGAGGAATGCATCCATTATCATCTAGGTTGCTAAGCTTATTGGCATATAACTGTTGATAATAACTTCTGATTATTGTTTCTACTTCCTTGGTGTTCGTTGTGATCTCCCTTTTCATTCATAATTTTATGAATTTGGGCTTTCTCTCTTTTCTTTTGGATTAGTGTGGCCAATGGTTTATCAATCTTATTGATTCTTTCAAAAAACCGGCTTCTAGTTTCATTGATACATTCTACTGTATCTCTGGTTTCTCCCTCATTGATCTCAGCAATAATCTTGATGATTTCCCTTCTTATATGTGGAGTTGGTTTGATTTGTTGTTGATTCTCTAGTTCTTTAAGGTGTAGAGACAGCTGGTGTATTCTGGATTTTTTTAATTTTCTTGAGGGAGGCTTGGATGGCTATGTATTTCCCCCTTTGGACTGCCTTTGCTGTATCCCATAGGTTTTGGACCAAAGTGTCTTCATTCTCATTGGTTTCCATGCATTGTTTCAGTTCTTCTTTGATATCCTGGTTGATCCAAGCATTCTTAAGCAAAGTGGTCTTTAGCTTACAGGTGTTTGAGTTCCTTTTGAATAAATGGTGCTGGGAAAACTGGACAGCTATAAGTAGAAGAATGAAACTCGACCATTCTCTTACACCGTACACAAAGATAAACTCAAAATGGATAAAAGACCTCAACGTGAGACAGGAATCCATCAGAATCCTAGAGGAGAACATAGGCAGTAATCTCTTCGATATCAGCCAAAGCAACTTCTTTCAAGATATGTCTCCAAAGGCAAAGGAAACAAAAGTGAAAATAAAATTTTGGGACTTCATCAAAATCAAAAGCTTCTGCACAGCAAAGGAAACAGTCAAAAAAACAAAGAGGCAACCCAAGGAATGGGAGAAGATATTTGCAAATGGTAGTACAGACGAAAGGCTGATATCCAGGATCTATAATGAACTCCTCAAACTCAACACACACGAAACAGGCAAACACATCAAAAAATGGGCAGAAATATGAACAGACACTTCTCCAATCAAGACATACAAATGGCTATCAGACACATGAAAAAATGTTCATCATCACTAGCCCTCAGGGAGATTCAAATTAAAACCACATTGAGATATCACCTTACACCAGTTAGAATGGCCAAAATTAACAAGACTGGAAACAACATGTGTTGGAGAGGATGCGGAGAAAGTGGAACCCTCTTACACTGTTGGTGGGGATGCAAGTTGGTGCAGCCTCTTTGGAGAACAGTGTGGAGATTCCTCAAGAAATTAGAAATAGAACTTCCCTATGACCCTGCAATTGCACTCCTGGGTATTTACCCCAAAGATACAGATTTCATGAAAAGAAGGGCCATCTGTACCCCAATGTTTATAGCAGCAATGGCCACGGTCGCCAAACTGGAAAGAACCAAGATACCTTTCAATGGATGAATGGATAAGGAAAATGTGGTCCATATACACTATGGAGTATTATGCCTCCATCAGAAAGGATGAATACCCAACTTTTTTATCAACATGGACGGGACTGGAAGAGATTATGCTGAGTGAAATAAGTCAAGCAGAGAGAGTCAATTATCATATGGTTCCACTTATTTGTGGAGCATAACAAATATCATGGAGGACAAGGGGTGTTAGAGAGGAGAAGGGAGTTGGGGTAAATTGGAAGGCAAGGTGAATCATGAGAGACTATGGACTCTGTAAAACAATCTGAGGAGTTTGAAGTGGTGGGGGGGTGGGAGGTCAGGGTACTTGGTGGTGGGTATTATAGAGGGCACAGATTGCATGGAGCACTCGGTGTGGTGACAAAATAATCAATACTGTTTTTCTGAAAATAAATTAATTAATTAAAAAAGAAAAAAAAAAGAAGCAGAGACATTTGATCTGGAAATGTTTTGCTGGAAATATTCAGGTATGTACCAAACTTCCCATTATGATTCGGTATTCTATTTGATCTAGTGGACAGCTTCCCATATTTCCTTTTACCCTATGAATAAAGCAGGTGAAAATGTAAGGGATAGTTGATTGATACTATACATGCATATATATATATATGAGATACAAAGATGAGACCCATCTCATATATATTATTTTGTGTGTGTGTGTATACACACACACTACAGTTGCATGTTTGTGTGATTTATGAAGAACCTAAATAGATCTTAAATTTCAGAAATCAGATCCTTTTTAAAAAAATATTTTCAAATTTTATTAGCTATGTTTCCTGAGGCAAGTGAAAAAAAAAAAAAAAACTATTGGGAGTTCATCAAAATAAAAGGGAAACCATCAATAAAACTAAAAGGTAACCCATAGAATGGGGGAAGATATTTGCAAATGGTATACCTGATAAAAGGTTAGTGCCCAAAACCTATTAATAACTTATAAAGACCAACACCCCCTGAAAAAAAAAACCCTAATAACCCAGCTAAAAAATGGTCATAAGTCATGAATAGACATTTTTCCAAAGAAGATAAACAAATTGCCAACAAACATAAAAAGATCACATCGCTCATCATCAGGGAAATACAAATCAAAACTAGAGTCAGTTATCACCTCACACCTGTCAGAATGGCTAAAATAAACAACATAGAAACCAATAGGTGTCAGCAAAGATGGGGAAAAAGGGTAACCCTCTTAAACTGTTGATGGGAATGCAAACTAGTGAAAACAGTCTGGAAAACCGTATGGAGGTCTTTCAAAAGGTTAAAAGTAGAACTACCCTATGATCTAGCAATTGCATTGCTAGATATTTACCCAAATGATACAAAAATACTCATGTGAAGGGATAGATGCACTCTGATAAATATAGCAGCATTTTCCACAATAGCCAAATTATGGAAAGAGTCCAAATACCCATCAAGTGATGAATAGCTAAAGAAGATGTGGCATATATGTACAATGGAATATTATTAAGCAATAAGAAAAGAATGAAATCTTGCCTTTTCCTATGATGTGGATGGAGCTAGAGAGTATTACACTAAGCTAAATCAGTCAGTCAGAAGATGGCAAAGTAGTAAGGAGAACATAAACTTTCCTAATCCTTTCAATACAGCTAGATCAGCATTCAACTATTTTTAAAAATATTTTACTTATTTATTTGAGAGGAAAAGAGAGAGTAAAAGCTTGGGGGGTGGGGGCAGAGGGAGGAGTGGCAGACTTCCTGTTGAGTAGGGAGCCTGATACAGGGCTTATCCCAGGACCCTGAGATCATGACCTGAGCTGAAGGCAGATGCTTAACTGACTGAGCCACCTAGGTGCCCCAGTGTTTAACTCTTTTGAACAATTAGGAAGATACTCTGAAATATTAAGAAAACAATCTGTACAGTTGGAGAGAATGTGGCAGATCCAAGGTTTAGAGCTATGAATTGGGGGAGAAGAAACTCTTTTCACAGAGCAGAGTCAGAGAGAGGGAGAAAGTGGGAGAGAGCAGGTAGGGACAAAACAATAAACCACAGTAAGAAGATTCCCTGGATCACACTGGGAGGGACCTTTCCCCCTTCTCAGAGTGCATTTGGAGAGTGTATTTTTCCTCTCCAAGGGAAAAAAAGAAGTGCAGCTGGGAGGCACTGAGAAGTGTTCAACAGCAGGGTCAAAGGTGCATGCAGAGGGCAGAAAACCTTTTAACAATTTTTCACTGTGAGCCACAGTAGTCTTAAACCTGTGTGCACAAAGAACAGTTGCTTTTTTGCTGCAGGACTGAGGAGAAATCAGAGATAGGTGCAGACTGCTGATAACCTGGCCACCTCTTTTCACTGTCTGCCACAATAGATTCAAGCCTCTGCAACTGCTTTTCTGGGACAGAGCAGAGTAGGGGATAGATTTGTGCACACTTGGCCAGTAACCTGGTTCCACCATTTTGCTGAGCACTGCAATAAACTTTAACCTCTGTACATGCACTGCGCAACTGCTTTTCTGTGGGACAGGATGGTGTTTGGCATGCACTGATTCTTTCCTCCAGGGGACAAGAGTGGACATGCACCTTACCAGGTCCTTTAAAACTTGGAGTTTTGAAACCCACCCACCAGCCAGAGATAAAATACAGGAGACCTGTAGCTCTAGATGTGCCAGCAAAATAGGCACAGACAGGTTAAGGGCAGGGAATTGAAGAAAGCCCTGGGACAAATGAGATTGTCCACTTTTCTAAGAGGACCTCCTGAACAGAAATGACCAGGAGTTTCCCTCTTCCAGAACAAGAGGGCTGGGTGATGCCATATTCTTACTCCTCCACTGCTACTCCTTCCTCCCACCCACTAGCACATTCTGAATTAATAAAGAAATACAGTGCCTCCAGTAAACACTGGGGTCCCCTACACTAAATCCCTCCCCCAACCCCTAGAAGGGTATGTTTACAAGGACAAGTCAGTTGTGAGCCAGCGCAGCTGGCCTCTCTCCCAGAAGGCCAATACAGGCTCCTGCATCTATGAAGTCAACTGATTAAAGAAAACTACTTCCTGTGGAAATAGGACTAAGTTTTTTTTTTTCTCCTCTTTTCTTAATTTTTTTTTATTATTATTTTTTAATTTACTATTTCTATTTATTTTATTTTATTACTTATCTTTTATTATATGTATATATATTTTTTCTTTTTTTCCTTTCTCTTTCTCATGTTTTTGTATCAAACATAATTTTTTGTTCATTTGTTGGTTTGTTTCTTTCCTTCTCTTATTTTTTGGATTAGGTTTAGTTTTTTTCTCTCTCTTCTTCTTTCCCTACTCTTCTTTCTTTCTTTCTTTCTTTCTTTCTTATTTTTTTTAGAATCCAGCTTATAGCTTATTGCTTGTTTGCATTTTTTCCTTTTCTCCTATATTGGATCAGTTTTTCTGTTTTTTATTTTCCTTTTTTGTCTTTTTTTTTCTTTTACAAATTAATCTTGACAAACAAATCAAACATATCTACCTAAAGGTCCAAACACTTCCCACAACAACCAAAGAATAACTCTGTAGAGGAATAACCATAAGAAAGATCAGCCAAAATACAACTGGAGAGTATACACAGCATTCACCAGAAATACTTCCTGAAGTTCTTGTGTCTTTCTTTTCTTTTTCTTTCCTCCAATCTTTGGTAGAAAAAATGATGAAATAAAGAAATTTATCCCCAAAAGAAAGAACAGGAGGTGTACTCAGTGCCCAGGTTTTAATTAATACAGATATAAGTAAGATTTATGAACTAAAATTTAAAACAATAATTATAAAGATATCAGCTAGGTTTGAAACAAAATAGATGATACTAAAGAAACCCTTACTGTACAATAAGAGAATGAGTATCTAGTCAGGCCAGTATTAAAAGTGCTATTACCAAGATGCAGTACCAAATGGAGGCTTTAACAATGAGGATGAATGAGACAGAAGAGAGTTAGTGACAGACAAAATAAAATAATGGAAAACAAGGAAAGTTGAAAAGAAGGTAGAAAGAAAATTACTGGATTACAAAGGAACTCTTCAACAACTCTGCAATTCTATAAAGCAAAACAATATCTGGATAATAGGTGTCCCAGAAGATGAAGAGTGGGAGAGGGGGACAGAAGTTGTTTGAATAAATTATAGCTGGGAATTTCTTTACCTTGAGAAGGAAAAAGCCATTCAAGTCCAGGAGGCACAGAGAACCCCCCCTCAAAATAAACAAAAATAGGTCAACACCTTGAAATATAATAGTGAAATTTTCGAACTTCAAAAATAAAGAGAAAATCCAAAAAGCAGCTCAGGACAACAGGTTCTGAAACTACAAGTGTAGAAACAGAAGGCTGGCAGCATATCTGTCCACAGAGATTTGGCAGACCAGAAAGGACTGGCATGATATCTTCAATGTGCTAAATGGGAAAAATATACAGTCAGGAATACTTTACCCAGCAAGGTTGTCATTCAGAATAAAAAGAGTGATAAAGATTTTCCAGGACAAATAAAAATGAAAGGAATTTTTGAACCTTAAACATGCCCTATAAAAAATATTAAAGGGAATCCTTTGAGTGGAGAGAGAGCCCAAAAGCAACAAAGATCAGGAAGCAACTGAGACAATCTACAGGAACAGTGACTTTACAGGTAATATAATGGCATGGAATTCATGTATTTCAATAATTACTCTGAATGTAAATGAACAAAATGTTCCAATCAGGACGTATAGGGGATCAGAATGCATTAAGGAAAAAAAAAAAAAAAGGCCCATTGATATGCTCCTTAAATGAGACATATTTTAGACCCCAAATCACCTCTAGATGGAAAGTGAGGGAGTGGAGAACATATAATTTGCTAATAGACATCAAAAGAAAGATAAAGTAGCCATATTTATATTAAACTAAATTTAAAACAAAGAGTGATATAAAAGATGAAGAAAACAACTATATCATAATAAAAGGGTCTATAAAACAAAAAAAATGACAATTGTAAATATTTATGCTCCTAATTTGTGAAAAGACAAGTGTATAATCCAATTAATAACAAAAATTAAAGAAACTTGATAGTAACACAATAATAGTAGGAGTCTTTAACCCCTCACTCACCATAATGGACATATCATCTAAGTAGATGATCAACAAGGAAATAAGAACTTGGAACGACACATTGGACCACATGTATTTAACAGATATATTCAGAGAATTTCATCCTGAAGTAGCAAAATACACATTATTCTCGAGTGCACAGGAAACATTTTCCAAGATAGATCACATCACTGGGTCACAAATCAGGTAACAACTGTTGCCAAAACATTGAGATTATTTCATTCATATTTTCAGACCACAATGTTTAATAAGTTGAAGTTAGCTACAAGAAAAAAAAAAAAAAAAGGGAAGACCACAAATTCATGGATGTTAAAGAACATTCTACTAAAATGAATGGGTCAAGCAGGAAATTAAAGAAAAATTTTAAAAATACATCAAAAAAATGAAAATGAAAAGAGTAGAACAAATCAATGAAACTAGGAGCTGGATCTTTGAAACAATTACTAAGATTGATAACCCCCTAGCCAGACTTATCAAAAAGAAAAAAAAAAAAAAAGACCCAAATAAATAAATCAAGAAAGAAAGAGAAGAGATCACAACCAAGACAGAAGAAATACAAACAGCTATAAGATAATATTATGAGCAATTATATGCCAAAAAATTAGGCAACTGAAAAACATGGATGCATTCCTAGAAACATATAATCTGGTAAAACTGAAACAGAAGCCAATAGAAAACCTAAGCAGACCCATAACCAGCAAAGAAATTGAAGCAGTAATCAAAAATCTCTCAAAAACAAGAGTCCAGGGCCGGACGGCTTCCCATGGGAATTCTACCAACCATTTAAGGAAGAATAAATTAATAGTCTTCTGAAGCTGTTTCAAAAAATAGAAATTGGGGGGGGGGGATCTGGATGACTCAGTCGCTTAAGTGTCTACCTTCAGCTCAAGTCGTGGTCCCAGGGTCTGAGACTGAGCCCTGCATTGGGCTCTCTGCTCAATGGGGAACCTGCTTTTCCCTCCAATTTTTCCTGCCAGTTCCCCTGCTTGTGCTCTCTCTGTCTCTGTCTCTGTCTCCATCTGTCTGTCTGTCTGTCTGTCTCTGTCATATAAGTAAATAAAATATTTAAAAAATAAATGGAAGGAAAACTTTCAAGATTATTCTGTGAGGCCAGAATTAGCTTAATTACAAAACCAAAGACCCCACCAAAAAGGAGAATTAGAAACCAATATCCCTGATCAACATGGATGCAAAAATTCTCACCAAGATACTAGCTAATAAGATCCAACAGTACATTAAAAGTATTATTCACCACTACCAGGTGGGATTTATTCATGGACTGCAAGTGTGGATTAACATCCACAAATCAATCAATGTGATACACCACATAAATAAAAGAAAGGATAAGAACCACATAATCCTCTCAACAGATGCAGAAAAAGCATTTGACAAAGTATAGCACGCTTTCTTGATAAAAAAACAATTTGCTTTGTAGGATAGAGGGAACATACCTCAATATCATAAAAACCATACATGAGAAACCCACAGGGAATATCATCCTCAATGGGAAAAATGGAGAGCTTTTCCCTCAAGGACAGGAATAAGACAGGGATGTCCATTCTCACCACTGTTGTTCAATATTGCACTGGAATTCTTAGCCTCAGCAATCAGACAACAAAAAGAAATAAAAGGCATCTAAATTGGCAAAGGAGTCAAACTCCCACTCTTTGCAGATGACATGATACCATATGTGGAAAACCCAAAAAATCTTCAGCAAAATAATTGCTAGGACTGACATGGGAATTCAACAAAGTGACAGGATATAAAATTAGTGTGCAAAAGGCAGCAGAAAGAACTCAAGGAATCAATCCCATTTACAATTGCACCAAAAACTGTGTGATTCCTAGGAATAAACCTAGCCAAAGAGGTAAAAGATCTGTACTCTGAAAACTATAGAACACTAACAAGAGAAATTGAAGAAAGCACAAGGAAATGGGAAAACATTTCACGCTCATGAATTGGAAGAACAAATACTGTTAAAATGTCTATGTTACCCAAGGCAATCTACACATTCAATGCAATCCCTATCAAAATACCGAGGACATTTTTCACAGAGCTGGAACAAACCATACTAAAATTTGTATGGAATCAGAGAAGACCCCAAATATCCAGGGGACTGTTGAAAAAGAAAACTAAATCTTGAGTCATCACAAGTCTGGACTTCAAGCTCTATTACAAAGCGACAATCATCAAGACAGTATGGTACTGGTGCATAAAGAGACACACAGATCAGTGGAACAAGAGAGAGAGCCCAGAAAAGGACCCTCAACTCTATGGTCAACTAATCATTGACAAATCAGGAAAGAATATCCAATGGAAAAAAGACAGTCTCTTCAACAAACTGTGTTGGGAAAATTAAACAGCCTTATGGAGGAGAACACCGCTGGACCATTTCCTTACATCACACAAAAATTAGACTCAAAATGGATGAAATACTTAAATGTGAGATGGGAATCCATCAAAATCCTAGAGGAGAACACAGGCAGCAACTTCTTTGACCTTGGCCACAGCAACTTCTTGCTAGACACATCTCCAAAGACAAGAGAAACAAAAATAAAATTGAACTATTTGGACTTCATTAAGATAACAAGCTTTTGCACAGCAAGGGAACCAGTCAACAGAACTAAAAGGCAACCAACAGAATGCAAAACGATATTTGCAAATGTCTTATCAAATAAAGGGCTAGTATCTGAAAACCTATAAAGAACTTATCAAACTCAGCACCAAGAAAAATAAATAATAATAATAATAATAATAATAATAATAATAATGCAGTCCAGAAACTGGCAGAAGACATTTCTCCAAGGAACACATACAGAGGCCAACAGACACATTAAAAAATGCTCAACATTACCAGGCATCGGTGAAATACAAATCAAAACCACAATGAGATACCACCTCACACCTGTCAGAATGGCTAAAATTAATGAGTCAGGAAATGAGAGATGTTGGCCAGGATGTAAGAGGGACCTTCATATGCTGCTAGTGGGAATGCAAGCTTGTGGAGCCATTCTGGATCCATTCAAAAAGCAATTCTTTTTGATGGGACTTCATCAATAAGTTAAAAAATAGAGCTACCCTATGACCCAGCAATTGCACTACTAGATATTTACCCCAACAATACAAACATAGTGGCCAAGGCAGCATATGGACCCTAATGTTTAGAGAAGCAATGTCCAGAATAGCTAAAACATGGAAATAGCGCAGATGTCCACTGACAAATAAATGAATAAAGAAGTGGTATGCATACAAATACACACACACACACATGCACACACAAGCCCACTTATAGATTCAGTAAAACAAAAATTATCAAAGAATAGTAAGAATGACAAACATATATATAATGAAATATTACTCAGTCATCAAAAAGAATGAAATCTTGATGTTTGCAATGACATGGATGGAACTAGTATGTATTACGCTAAGTGAAGTAAGTCATTGTGAGAAAGACAAATACCACATGATTCCATTTGTATGTGGATTTTAAGAAAACTACAGATGGACATAAGGAAGGGAAGGAAAAATAAAACAAGACAAAAACAGAGAAGGAGTGAAACCATAAGAAACACTTAACTATAAGAAACAAATGAAGAGTTGCTTGAGGGTAGATGGATGGGGGGGATGGGTAATTGGGTGATAGGCATTAATGATAGTACTTGAAGTAATGAGCACTGGGGTTGTATGAAACTGATGAATCACTAAATTCTATCTCCGAAACTAATAATACAGCTAATTAAATTGAATCTAAACTGAATTTCAGTAATTAAAAAACATAAGTAATCAGAGAAAGACAAATAACTTATGATTTCACTCACAAGTGAATTTAAGAAATAAAATTAGTGAACATTGGGGGAAAGGGACAGAAATCAGATTCTTGATGACAAAACAGAGCTTGCAAAAAAAAATCATCTGTGAATTTATTGTGAACTGGCTTACATATAGGAAGACTAGAAGACAGTTACATAAATTGGTAAAGCAATTAGAGATGCTAGAGAAAAAAATCAGAGGTCGATTGACTGCATCCTTCTTGCTGTTGCAGTAAGTCCAACTAACACATTAATGAGGGAAAAGTGATTCTAACGTATGGAATTCAATTTCATACTCTGACAAAAATTTTTGGCAAAATAAGACTAAATGAAGTTTAATGTGCCTGACTGCCCTCTTTTGCCTGGTATTGAATAGTTTTCCAGGTGTAATTTTTAATGCTGAATCTAGGGACAGTCTTGAACAATGTGGAATGGTTGGTCACCTTAGGTCTGAAGATAGAAGATATCTTTCTGTTTCTGAACAGGGACACATCTTTAAGGGACAGATCTGCAGATTCATGCATATGTTTAGGATCAGGTTATACTCAAGGAAATGAATCATCTGTATTTGAGATCTTGAATGAGCACTTCTTGCTCAGCTTCTAACTTGTCTGGGGGACAAATGAAAAGGAGCAAGAGAAGACCATGATTTGGAGTCAAACAATTTAGCACACATGGAAAATTCTTACATCAAGTAGAAGTGGCAGCAGAGTTGGATGGAATCTTTGACATCTTTGTACAAATTTGATTTGATATGAGGTTATCACAGGGCTGAATTTACAGTACTAGTTCAGTTAAAAGTACTAGGAATTATTTAGCTCAAAATAGATTTTTTAACATCTTCAGAGATATTGATGCCAATTAATAAGCCCAGTGGCAGGGCGCCTGGGTGGCTCAGTGGGTTAAGCCTCTGCCTTCAGCTCGGGTCATGATCTCAGGGTCCTGGGATCGAGCCCCGCATCGGGATCTCTGCTCAGCGGGGAACTTGATTCCCCCTCTTCTCTCTGCCTGCCTCTATGCCTACTTGTGATCTCTCTGTCAAATAAATTCTTAAAAAAAATAAGCCCAGTGGCTATCTTAAGGCTGGATACTAAAAATAAATGATTTTTTCCCATGTTCTGGGTTTTTAGTGCTTGAATGACTAGAAATCATGTTACACAAAGATATCAGCAAAGTCTTACTATATCTACCATCAGACAAAAAACTAATGAAGACAAATTCCACTGCTTAATAGACAACTCTGGATTCCTATCACCTGGAATAGTACTTGGCATATAGTAAGCCCTACCTAAATGTATGTGGATTGAATGAGTGATTAACAGCTATGATACCAAATTACATGAATCAAATCTATCAGCCAATGTTTGTTGAATTCCTGCTAAGTACAAGGTACAAAATCCAAAAGTCCATTTGTTTTGCTTGTCATTCTTATTATTCTTTGATAATTTTTGTTTGCATGACAAAATTCTGACTTATTAACAAGTATAGGTATAATCCTTTGATTTCTTGCACAACTTGTAACAATGGTGTTACAAATCTCAGAAGAGTCTTTTTCTAAAATTCTGGGACTGGAAGCTCTGAATCCCTAATTATTATATTACCTTCACTGATGATACTTTCTAAATATGATGTCCCAATCAGTTGTGGTCCAGTTTGATAGTTGTGTGGTTCATACCACACTTTCCCATTTCACTAATTGTATTAACAGGCTAGAATTGAAATCCTCAAGAAAGTTGTTACTTCAGTCTACTAGATTTGCTGCACAAAGAATTAAGTTTACTCTAATAGGATTTGGTTTTCACCAAGTCATTATAGATACTAGTTCATTTATTTTTTCATTCAATTTCCCTACACATAAGGAAAATTTTCAAAATATTTTCTATCTATCTCTAACTCTATCTATCTATGAAGAAGTTAGCTTGGATGGCTTTTATTTTCAGTATCATCTCTTTCCTCTTTGGGAAAATATATAAATATACCCTGGTATGGATCCACAATAACTTTGCCCCAATTAAAAAAAAAAAAGATTTTATTTATTTATTTGACAGAGAGAGAGAGATCACAAGTAGGCAGAGAGGTAGGCAGAGGGAGGGGGGGGAAGCAGGCTCCCCACTGAGCAGAAAGCCTGCTACAGGGCTCAATCCCAAGACCCTGGGATCATGACCTGAGTTGAAGGCAGAGTCTTGACCCACTGAGCCACCCAGGTGCCCCAACTTTGACCCATTTTTTATAGCATCTTGGGATAAGAGTCTCTTGGATCTGCATATCTGAATACTATGTTTATGTCTGAAAACTATAATAGAGTAAGCATAACCATTTTGTTTCTTCTGGTAGTTAATAGAATTCTAAAACATGATTGTAGAAAAGAGAAACAATTTTTTTGCATTTGGTCAAGCCATTCTTCTATAGAGTAGCTTTGTGGGAAATGGACTTCAATGACAATGACCCATATTCTGTAAACAGCACATTAAGTAATAGATCTAGGCAGACCCCTGAAGCACTGACAAAGTATGATCCACTTCCTGGTATTTTTGGAATGGCAGTTTGTGCTTCTTCTCATAGGAAAGAATACTTATGGTGACTTGTCCCTCAGCTTTTCTTATCACCAAACCCAAAAACACCTAGAAGAAACACTTTTCATTTTCCTAATGCCTTATTAGATGATAATTCTCACTAAAAACATTTTTAAAATGTCTACTGTCTACTGTTTTGTCTACTGTCTACTGTCTACTTTGAATACATGATAAGCACTCCTAATTTATGATTTTAAAATGTCTACTGTCTACTGTCTACTTTGAATTACACGATAAGCACTCCTGATTTATGATTCTACATTCCTTAGGCATGCACCACCCATGCTTTTGCTTCAGACTATGACATTTTAATGCTAGTCTATCAAATCCTTAATGATGGGGATACAAAAACATGCCTTAACATCATATTTTTATTGTCCACATTGCCTAGCATATGCAGTCTAGTAAAATGTGGAAGACTATTTGTTAGTCCAATTTGCTTACTCATTAACTTACTTCCAGAATGGGCAGAAGCCAAAACATTAACTTGTATGGTTATCTTCATACATTGTATTAGATTAGAATCATCATGCATTCTATCCTTTCTTGAGTCTACTTTAGAGAACCAGGAAATAAAAGGAGACAGGCTAAATAGGAAGTCAGTATAGAGAATCTAAGAACTCAGACTTTGTAATCCCTTCTCTTCCATCCACTTGCTGAATGAACCTCAAGTGAGGAAACTATAATACCTGGAGTTATATAAGACTTCACAGAACAAACATTGTCGGGGTCGCGCCCCTAAGATGGGGCCGGCCGCACCCCTAAGATGGCGCCAGCTACATAGCCCGAGCAGCACGGACAGCCTGAAAAACATCCGCCCTGGCCACATGTGACCTCGTGCTCGTCACATGAACACCGCATGCCACCACTGCCTACGAGCCCCAGATACCTCCTGTTCACGTGAACACCTCTGTGATTGGCTGTATACCTCCTGTTCACGTGAACACCTCTGTGATTGGCTGTTATGCCCTATATAAGGCAAGGGAACTTCCCCGCAGGGGAAGGAGAGAGAAGGGGAGAAGAAAGATCGACCAGGGAATAAACAAGAGCTTGTGCATCGACCTGTGTGTGTGTGTTGTTGTTGCGTCATCTCTGCAGGCAGGGAGAGCACGACAAAACATTAACTGACACATGTTTTGTCTACTGTCTACTAGTCCAACAGGACGAATTGTAGAGGAGTGAGGATACAGACAGAACTAAGGTAATTTCTAGGCTATGCATGCAAGTTTTCCTTTAGTTAGTTATATGTGCTTCGACTCAGACGTATACTTTCCCTCTGATTGAAATGCACTAGGGAGAAAACAATGGAAAATACTAAGAATTAATTACTAAGTTATGTTTATAAATTTATATATTTCATACATATTCATGTATTTATTTAATATTTATTGCTTTAATTATTAAACTGTTTTTGAACATTGTTTATGAAAGAATATTCTTTGGTAGCCAAAATACACTCTCAGGTATAACCAGCTGTTTGAGAATCAGAGCATCATAGAAATACCATAGAACCTCCATCTCCTCAATTCTTTGTGGTGTTTTTGAAGCCAAAGCACTTAAAATAGGTAGGTGTATGGAATACTTTGCCCTAATTAAAAATATTATCAACATGTAATTCATGCCCTGATAAGTTTAGTAATGACTCTATATCAGAATAAAGTCCTTCAGTTTGGTTCTGGAACTAAAAATAATCAAAGTCTCTTTGCTATTTGGAAAGGTATAGAGAAACTATCAAATTTTTTCACATATTTAGGCCAATTTCATATGAAGAATGATAGGAAGGGCTGGATGAACTAAAAGGATTTGGGGTTCTAAACAATTAGGAAACTGTTATTGGACTGTCAGGAAGTATGAGGAGGATATTCAGCAGGTTTATTGCTTGATTGCTATCATAAAAGAGGTAAGAAGAACTTATTGACAAATTAAAATTGACCTACTTTGATGTCATCTCATAATTCCCTACCTAATTATTTGATGTGGTCCATGGTTGGAAAGAAAGCAGCATTATGTCATTCACATTTTGCATAACTGAACTTTGGAAAGGGCTACTTTCCAAAGTTTCTTTTTTTTTTTTTTTCCCACTTCAGATTGTCCACCACTTCATCAGCAAATTATTTCAATTCATTCATTAAGCATTAAAAGAAACAAGAAGAAAAGCCTGAAAGAATATGAAATTTAATACAATTTAACATTTAATGAGAACCTATAATAATTCACCCATGAACACCAATGAGATGCCATAATTATCAAAGATTAAAAATGAAAAAGATGTAATTCCTCCCCATGATAATCTTTTTTTTTAAAGATTTACTTATATATTAAAGAGAGAGAGAGAGACAATGTGTGTGTGTGTACGAGTGGGGAGGGGGAAGAGGGAGAAGGAGAGAACTTAAAGTAGTCTGTGCTCTGCTGAGCACAGAGCCTGACTTGAGATTATGACCTGAGATGATACCACCAGTCAGAAAATTAACTGACAGAGCAATACCCAGGTTACACCCCCTCTGTGAGGATTTTATAATCTCAAATTGGAAAGAGAAAGCAGATTACAGAGTGCACATTTAAAGCATACATATTTAACTAGATAAAGAGAGAGATAATTGACTTGTCCACTAACCCATTTAATAGCAAGGCCCTACCATTGGCATGATAATGGAAAACAGGAAACTGTAGTTTCCCCATTCTCAGTTCCCACTTATTTCTCCCGCTGAACATCTCACTGTGCTGCCTGTAATTCTCAAGTTTAAAGTTTATATTTTTTAGTAGAACTTGGTCTCTACATACAAGGCAAATGTCTTGGAACAACTTCTGAATCTAAGAAATCACCTCTGAATAAATGCATTTCCAATGTTAATTTGAAACTATGTGAGATTTTTATCTTGTATTTTTAGAACTTCATTTCCCATGTAAGGTATGATTTCACTGTATAATGAAGTAGAAAAGTAATCATAAAATAACACATAAAGTAATTTTTCCAGGGGTGGGGACAATAAAGACTTCAAAGAAGATGTGGCCTATGAAGGAAACATCTCAAGAGCTTGATAAAAATAAAGCATATTATAGGTTTTGGAGAGAAAACTTCCTTTGCCTTCTTGGGGTCCCTAGCTGGACCTAAAAGTTAAACTGGCAAAAACATATTAACAGGAAAAAAGCATATAAATTATTAAGTTTTATGTGACACAAAGTCTTTATAAGGAAATGAAGATCCAAAGAAACAGTTAACTCTGAGCAGTTTTATATTAGACTTGACAAAGAATAAAGTCATGGAAAAAACATGATAGGACAAGAGGGTATGGGCTAAGAGTAGTAAACTGGGGGAAACTTAGCAAGGCCTGTTTGTTCAGTATCTTCTTGGAATTCTTCTCTCTTCAGAGATAAGAATGCTTCTTTCCTCCAGATACAGGGAGGGCACTTCCGTCATCAGAGTCCTATCACCCACTTCAGAGAAGGTAGGAATTCTTATACCTGCCATTTTTCAAATTCCTTCAGTTTAAAATGTTCATTTGCCGAGGTGCCATATTTCGAGGTAACATGTTATGAAGCCCATCATAGGCAAAGTAAGTAGTCTCCTATTATACAAAACTGTATAGCATCAAATGCAACACAAGTTTAAAGAATGCAAGTGGACCAAGGTAGATAGTGAATTTGAGGGGAATTATGAAAGGTAATACTGAAAAGCTAGGTAAAGTTAGACTATGATGGTCCTTCAATGCCATACTTATGAAGTATAGCCCTCTTCCCTATAGATGGTGGCAGTCATGAAGGGCTTTTAAACAATGGGGTGATACTACCATATTTCCATTTTAGAAAGATAATTCTTAGCTGCTACCTCATGCCTCTGGCCTGGCATAAACTCTTTCCCACAAGAGAGAAAGTCATAAGAAGAGAGTATCTTGTGGGAACAGTGAAAATACAACTACCATGGAATTCAAGGGCCAAAAATGATGCAGGTAAGCATAGGAAAACTTAGATATTTTTATCACAATTCCTGGGGTAGGAGATAGTGGTGGCATTGGTATTTGAATACTTCTGTGAAGGGTGAGAGCTTTTCAGGCAAAAGCAGTAGGAATCAGCTGCTAAAACCTTCACCTAGAACAATCAATTAGCATAGTTGGATGGGGTCCTACTGATCATTTAGTGGAAAGATAAGCAAATTATGCCAGCTGGGTAAATCTAGTCTATATATTTTTTTATTTATTTGACAGAGAGAGAGAGAGAGAGATCACAAGTAAGCAGAAATGTAGGCAGAGAGAGAGGGAGAAGCAGGGTCCCTGCTGAGCAGAGAGCCTAATGTGGGGTTCAATTTCAGGACCCTGAGATCATGACCTGAGCCAAAGGCAGAGGCTTAACCCACTGAGCCATCCAGGTGCCCCAAAGATTTTATTTATTTATTTGACAGAGAGAGAGACCACAAGTAGGAAGAAGGCAGGCAGAGGGAGAGGGGGAAGCTGACTCCTTGCTGAGCAGAGCCCGATGGGGGGCTTGACTCCAGGACCCTGAGATCATGACCTGAGCCAAAGGCAGAGGTTTACCCACCGAGCCACCCAGGCACCCCCTGGCCTATATTTTTATATGGCCTTACAACTAAGAATGATTTTTACATTTTAAAAGTGTTGTAAAAGGAGAAGTAAAAGAAAAAAAATAAAATGTGACTAAGCATGTGGTCCACAATGCCTATCATACTTTCTATTTGGTCCTTTGCAGAAAGTTTGCCACAGTCTAAGTTAACCTCTTTCTTTAATGAGGGTGAGGGTGGAAATTAGGCCTATTTACTCATCATATACATACATATTTATATCTCTGAAGGTTCAATCATTTGACACTGAAATACTTTCATTTCCAATGTATTTTAAGTTATTTATTTATTTATTTACTTACTTATTTTTATTTTTTGATGGAATTAGGGAGTGCCAAATTTGAATGCCTTTGCATGTCAGGCATGTTCCATGGTACATAGCACAGATTTGTTACATTTTGTCATGCATCACACCACCACCACCACCCTTTTCCTATTCTTTGCTAAAGGTGTCTTAAAATACTCTTGGAAAATCATTCATCTTCCCTGTAGTTTCACTGGAGTTGACCCCACCCAAGCCCAAGGACAGGGATATGCTTTTGGTATAAATCAATCAGGACATCCTATGGCTCTGGTCATAGTGACAGATACATGATCCATTTCAAAGTACTGATTATCAGTCTCAGTACTGTATGTTACCATTTTTAGAAACAAAAATACTCATTTTTTTTCCTGCTAGATTAGAACATAAAAGAGAAAAGCCCTGGAAATCTGTATATCCATCTTGACACAACCAGAACATAAGGATGAACTCAACATGAGGAAGAAGAGTTGGGAAATTGAAAGACAGTCTAGTGACATTGTTTGGAACTTTTGAATCAAGCTGTAGTGGAAGATTATGTTCCTGGACATTGGATTAGGTGAACCAATAAATTCCTTTTGATTAAGTTGGTTTGAGCTTGGTTTCCTGCTATTTACAACCAAAAGGGTCACACTCAGTGATTAGTAATTAGTGATTCACTTATGAATCATCTATGTCTGCTTTTGTGCTATAGTGGCAGAGTTGAATAGTTATGACAGATTGCATGGCTTACAAAGATTAAAATATTTGTAATTTGTCTCTTTACAGAAAAAGTTTGCTGACTACTGGTCTAACTAAAATGGGTTACTACCAAGAGTTCTTTTTGTTTAGCTTCTCCCTATGGATCTCCTAGGGAAGTGATAAAAGTCTTATTGAAATTTATGGTTCTACTTTCTCCGCATCCTCGCCAGCATCTGTCATTTCCTGACTTGTTGATTTTAGTCATTCTGACTGGTGTGAGGTGATATCTCTTTGTGGTTTTTATTTGTATTTCCCTGATGCCGAGTGATATGGAGCACTTTTTCATGTGTCTGTTCGCCATCTGGATGTCTTCTTTGCAGAAATGTCTGTTCATGTCCTCTGCCCATTTCTTGATTGGATTATTTATTCTTTGGGTGTTGAGTTTGCTAAGTTCTTTATAGATTCTGGACACTAGTCCTTTATCTGATATGTCGTTTGCAAATATCTTCTCCCATTCTGTCAGTTGTCTTTTGATTTTGTTAACTGTTTCCTTTGCTGTGCAAAAGCTTTTGATCTTGATGAAATCCCAGTAGTTCATTTTTTCCCTTGCTTCCCTTGCCTTTTGCGTTGTTCCTAGGAAGATGTTGCTGCAGCAGAAGTCGAAGAGGTTGCTGCCCGTGTTCTCCTCAAGGATTTTGATGGATTCCTATGACCCAGCAATTGCACTATGGGTATTTACCCTAAAGATACAAATGTAGTGATCCAAAGGGGCACATGCACCCGAATGTTTATAGCAGCAATGTCCACAATAGCCAAACTATGGAAAGAACCTAGATGTCCATCAACAGATGAATGGATCAAGAAGATGTGGTATATATACACAATGGAATACTATGCAGCCATCAAAAGAAATGAAATCTTGCCATTTGCAACAACATGGATGGAACTAGAGCGTATCATGCTTAGCGAAATAAGTCAAGCAGAGAAAGACAACTATCATATGATCTCCCTGATATGAGGAAGTGGTGATGCAACATGGAGGCTCAAGTGGGTACGAGAAGAATAAATGAAACAAGATGGGATTGGGAGGGAGACAAACCATAAGTGACTCTTAATCTCACAAAACAAACTGAGGGTTGCCAGGGGGAGGGGGTTTGGGAGAAGGGGGTGGGATTATGCACATTGGGGAGGGTATGTGCTTTGGTGAGTGCTGTGAAGTGTGTAAACCTGGTGATTCACAGACCTGTACCCCTGGGGATAAAAATATATGTTTATAAAAAATAAAAAATTAAAATAAAAAAAAATGTATGGTTCTATCTAAGCTAGGAATTGAAGTATAGACAGCAAGAGAACTGTAGGAGTCACTTCTAACCATTGAGGGAATGATTCAGTGGATGAGGAATTTATTCATCATAGACAGAAGAAATTATTCATAGAAGATAGAATTTTGAATAAGCTGTTAATAAGTTGTTAATTTTAAATAAGTTGAAATGTTTTCTGACCTAAACTCTGGAGAAGTTATTTTACATTTCCAGCTGCAGAGGGAGGGAGTGAAAGGAGGACATTAACATTTATTAATCCCCTACAATATGTTAGATACTCTGCTAGGTTTTATTCTCATATTATGTTTGATTCATCTTCAGATCAATCATATGTGTTAAATCATATTATTTTCCCCACTTTTATGATGAGAAAACTGAGATTTTTTTCTTGCTGTACTCAGCTAGTCAGTACCAAAGCTGAGATTTGAACACATATCAACTGGGTGCCCAAATTTATGCTCTTTCTGATATATCACAAGGTGGAAGAATTCAAAAGAACAAGACTAACAGAAGAAATTTAAAAGCATCCTAAAGGTAAGAAACTGAGTTAGACTGATCTATTTGGGAGCCTCATTAAATAAGAATCATAAACTAATGTAAGATAGTTCATCTCTAATAAAAATATCACTATAAAGAATTATTCTAGCTCAACAGAATTAGTTTGTGATGGTCTTGAACTAACTAGGATGTAGAGTGACCCCAATTAGTAGTAACGAAAGCCATATATTTATGGGAGGTGTCATTAAAATGAGGCAATGATGAATGGCCAGAATATACCAAGGTCAGCTGACATCACTGGAACAGAGGATGATTTGGGATAGAGCAAATAAGTAAGCACTAGCAGTTGTTCAGGATAATTACAGTGTTGATCTCTGAGAAGGTGTATGCCACCCAGAGACTTTGCTAGGTGACAAGGGAAAGACTTGAAGGTGGTGTTCTGACAATTTTTACTAAGTTCAGAATCAGAAATTACTGTCATTGTAACTCAACCCACCCTTAAAGACTCCCAAGCTGGGGAAATGCAGATTAATCATACCACCAGGAATACTCCTTTTCTTCTATTTTCAAGAAGGATGATGAAAGAGACCAGTATAGGTTTTAACCTCTTAGATACTTTGAAGGTAGCTATTTTGTGGATCCCTCTGAGAAATACCTCATAGAGTTTCTCTGAAAGAATAAGCTGAACATCAACAGCAATTCTCAGCTTGCCATTCTTCTAGTCTCAGACTCACTTGTCAGTCTGTTCCAGTCCTGTTCCTTTAAACTAAATTAAAGGCGCTCCATCACCTCACATGTTTTTCCAAGGCAAATGAAAACAGGGATTTTATTCAGCTGTTCTTCATTTTATTCACTTCTTTCCTCTTCTGATGGTATCATTTTTTTTTTTTTTTTCATCTTTAGCCTCTGCCTCCATTTTTGTCTGGACATCTGATCTCTAATATGGCTGCTTTATGAGGGGTGCCATTTAAAAGGTGAGGGGATGAACTTTTCTATTTTTCTGATTATGTATTCTTAATAAACTTAACTAGCAACAGGAATAAAGACATTCTTTTCACCTGTGTGTTTTCCACCAATTCGCCAGGATGTTTTATCATTGGTAAACATTTCTTGTACTGTCAAAAACAATTATAAATTGTAGAACTTGAAAGACACACATATATTGCTAAAGACCACTTTGCAAGAATGCATCTTTAGAGAATCAGTCTTGACAATGTTCTTAACCAACATGCATTGAAACACTAGTATAGGTATCAGTCAATGGAAGCAAAGCTCTGTTCATGGATTGTTTTGATTCTGCACACCCATTCACTGTGTATGACCAATCATCATTTGGTTATTCATCCCATGTTTCACCAGCCTGTGCACTCCTTCCCTGATGGAGGGAAGATACCATCTTATATATTGTCAACATCTCATATAATGAACAGATGTGATAAGCTTTTATCCCTAGACTACACAACCTGAGATTTAAATGTGACAATGTTGTTATGTTATACTTTATCTTGAAAAACCACATACCTCTGGCTACACAAGGCAGGCACTCGGGTACCATGAGTATTCTTTCAAGCACATTATCAGGACATACTGCTGGAAAAATGTAAAAAGCCAGAGCTGATAGGGATAGAAAGTCAGGTCTCTAGGCAAACAAAATTGCTTGTTCTTTACTACTGAACAATATTTTAAAAGAACACACTGAAAACAGCCAGAACAGACACAAAGGAGACTTCTTCATATGCATCATAAAGGATGAGCAAGAGAAAAATCATGATTATGCAATTAACATACTCCTTAAAGTAGAATGGAGTAAAATGCTGCTAAACTTGATGAAACTCACATTGTGTTGCCTTTCTTTCTCAAAGCAATCACAGATTTCTGTTTCAGAAGCACTTGCTTTCCCTTTGCTTTGCCATGCCTTAGTAATATACAGAAGGGTATTGTGTCCATTATGAAGTTCATATCTCTAATCAACTTGTGGTTTCTAGATTACCAACTCCTCCTAGTTCCCTCTAATTAAGTGGCATCTATGCTGCATAACAATAAGTTCTAAGAGCTGCAGAATGTTTGCAAGTTTGCCTGACCTGAAGGGTGGAGTCAGAGTGCCTTACACTATCTCTCAGTATTTTTGTCTATATGCCAAATTAAACAAAGCTGAAAGCTATGTAATATTAATTTGGAGAAAATGACTTTGTGATATAGTATACTCCGTGCCTGAAACATTTTAAATATATTAGTACCTACCATAAGTTATGCATTTTAAAGTCTAAGTTATTGGGAAAAAATGAGCAAAAACACTTGAATTTAAATGATTTAAAGTGTCCAAGAAAGAATACTATTTAGCTGTCTCTCATTTAATAGTTCAATAGTGATGACATCTTCCTATCCATTAAACATCAGGTTTATTCATGTTAGATGATAATTTCCTAAATATCTTGAACCATCACTACTATTTTTAATGATGTATACATAAGGAATACTTTTAAAAACAAAGTCAACTAATCTTCCGATAAACAGGACATTATGTTGTGGTAAAAGTAACAATTTTAACGTAAGTGAAGAATCTAATTTTAACTGCATCCATTCACCACAACTCCTCTTAGCCTATAGTTGTTTTTTTTTTTTTTCCACCAGTATGTATAAGTGATTTGATATTCCAAAAGCATATATTTAAATTTTCTGGGGACCTTATTAAATGTTGTTCTCAGTTAACTGCAGTGATTTGGATAAGCAACAACAAATACAGAAACAAAAGTCAAAAACCAAAAGTATTTTCTCATTTCTTAGAGCTTTGTTTGATAATGATGCTTTCAAAACTTATGAAACTGTCAGAAATAGTTAAGCTTTCCTATACATGAGTTAAATTATGGTTTAAAAAATACAGAATTGCTTTGGCATTCTTTTTTTTTTTAATTTTTTTATTTTTTATAAACATATATTTTTATCCCCAGGGGTACAGGTCTGTGAATCACCAGGTTTACACACTTCACAGCACTCACCAAATCACATGCCCTCCCCAATGTCCATAATCCCAACCCCTTCTCCCAAACCCCCTCCCCCCGGCAACCCTCAGTTTGTTTTGTGAGATTAAGAGTCACTTATGGTTTGTCTCCCTCCCAATCCCATCTTGTTTCATTTATTCTTCTTCTACCCACTTAAGCCTCCATGTTGCATCACCACTTCCTCAAATAAATAAATAAAATCTTTAAAAAAAAAAAAAAGAATGATATGAGGCATTCTTTTTTTTTTTAAAGATTTTATTTATTTATTTGACAGAGAGAGATCACAAGTAGGCAGAGAGGTAGGCAGAGAGAGAGAGAGAGATGAGGAAGCAGGCTCCCCGCTGAACAGAGAGCCCGATGCAGGACTCGATCCCAGGACCCCGAGATCATGACCCGAGCCGAAGGCAGCGGCCCAACCCACTGAGCCACCCAGGCGCCCCTGCTTTGGCATTCTTGATTTTTCCCATTATGAAGAAACAAATGCATTATTCAAATACAGGAAACAACTGTTTCCTTTGCTGTACAGAAGCTTTTTATCTTGATGAAGTCTCAAAAGTTTACTTTCACTTTTGTTTCTCTTTCCTTTGGAGATGTACCTTGAAAGAAGTTGCTGTGGCCAATGTCAAAGAGGTTACTGCCTATGTTCTCTAGGATTTTGATAGATTCCTGCCTCACATTGAGGTCTTTCATCCATTTCCAGTTTATCTTTGTGTATGGTGTAAGAGAATGGTCAAGTTTCATTCTTCTACACATAGCTGTTCAATTTTCCCAGCACCATTTATCGAAGAGACTGTCTTTTTTCCACTGTTTTTTGCTTGTTTGTTTGTTTGTTTCTTTCTTTCTTTCTTTTCTGCTTTGTCGAAGATTATTTCACCATAGAGTTGTGGGTCCATATCTGGACTCTCTACTCTGTTCCACTAGTCTTTGTGTCTGTTTTTGTGACAGTACTGTGTTGTCTTGGTGGTCACAGCTTTGTAATATAGCTTGAAAATAGGCAACAAAACAATAAGGAAACCCACAGAATTGGAGAAGATATTTGTAAATGACACTATAGACAAAGGGCTAATATCCAAGATCTATAAAGAACTTCTCAAACTCAACACCCAAAAAAGCAAATAAGTCAAAAAATGGACAGAAGACATTTTGGAGAATTGTCTCCAAAAAGGACATACAAATGGATAACAGACACATGAAAAAGTGTTCATCATCATTAACCATCAGGGAAATTCTAATCAAGACCACACTGAGATACCACCTTGCACCATTTAGAATGGCAAAATTTGACAAGGCAAGAAACAGCAAATGTTGGAGAAGTTGTGGAGCAAGGAGAACCCTCTTACATTGTTGGTGGGAATGCAAGCTGATGCATCCACTTTGGGAAACAATGTGGAGCTTCCTCAAAAAATTAAAAATAGAGCTACCCTATGACCCAGCAATCAGAAAGGATGAATCCCCAACTTCTGCATCAACATGGATGGGACTGGAGTAGATTATGCTAAGTGAAATAAGTAAAGGCAAGAAAGTCAATTATCATATGGTTTTACTTATTTGTGAACAGAAAGAATAGCATGAAGGGCATTAGGAGATGGAAAGGGAAAATTAAGGGGAGGAATTTGGAGTGGGAGATGAACCATGAAAGTCTATGGACTCTGGGAAACAAACTCAGGGTTTTAGAATGGAAGGGTTTGGGAAGTGGGTGAGCATGGAGATGGGTTTTAAAAAGCACATGGATTACATGGAGCACTATGTGTTATACACAAATAATGAATCATGGAACACTACATCAAAATCTAGTGATGTACTGTATGGTGACCAACATAACATAGTTAAAAAGAATAAAAATAATAAAGATAAAATTGAAAACAGCTTACAGTAAAAAAATGAATAAAGGAAATGATATTTGCAAAGTCATGGGGAAACAAATTTCTAAAGACTCAATCATGGGCACCTTTGCTTTCCATGGTTAAACTTTTATTATGTCAAGGTCCTACATGAAAACTGAAATATTCTACTATGTTCAGGAACTTATTTTACATTATACTTGTTAGTTTCAGAACATGTATTTGGAAGTCAGACTTTTCTATGGTTACATCCAGTTACTTTGTACATATGGGAATGGTTCCCTGAGTACATACAAATATCTAGATATTGCTCAGTATTTTCAGTTTTCATTAGGGTGTTTGGTACATACATCTAGCATAATTCTAAAAATATCATACTTTAGATTTTTATTTAAATAGTAACCACCAAGATTTGAAAAACATAGTAGCTTAACTTAAAATATCACCTTATCAACTTACTTCCAAACAAGTCATTGAATGTTCTAGATACAAATTATTTGACATTTTTGATTGTTATTTCTCAATAGTGATGTAAAAATGATCCTGGATAATCCACTTTACATTTAACATTTGAAGAGACTATGGCTCAAAAAAAAAAATTACAATTGCTGATTCACTGGTCATTCAAATGATTATTTCTGCAATAAAAAACAAACAGAACAAATATAAATGTAGGAATAAAATTATGATTATTTTATTTACTCAACAGTTATCAATTGATTGCTTACTATGGGTGAAGCACAATAGTAATTGTGGATGAAACAAGGAAGTAAAACACATTCTTAGTTCTTAAAACCCTGATAATGATTTCCTCAGTTTCTTAGGGTGTCACAGATATTTCTTATCATATTTGTATAAAATTACCATTTTATGTAATAGTATATGTAAGTTAAATACATTTATAAATAATAATATATTAACATTTTAAGGGACAGGTGATTAAGTGCAAATGGAAGGTGCAAGTTTTAGGTAAATAAGAATTTAATCTTTAAGAGCATTTGCTAACTTCAGCTTCTTTTGCAGAGGCCTGCTATAAAGCTCCATCTCAAAAAACTTAAGAGTACCTCCCCATCCTTCTCATATGGCAAAGGTACTAAATAATGCCAAATGTACTGGCTATAATAACAACAATTTATTTTATCTCCAATCATTTAAATTCCCTGTGATTTTGACTCTACTGTTGTTTCCCCTGCTACCTGAATTGTCAAAAGCTACTATTAAATTTCTTTCTCTCCCTCCCTCCCCAAATCCCTCTCTCCCTCTCTTCCTCCCTCTCTCTCTCTCTCTCACACACACACACACACACACATCACTTTCAACCTGTTTTCCTTTTTCTTCCCTTTCAGAGCAACTTACTTGTTTTTTGGACACCTTAATTTAACTATCATAACTTCTCAAGAGCTATCCTATGACCCAGCAATTACACTACTGGATATTCACCCCAAATATGCAGATGTAGTGAAACTAAGGGGCACCTGCACCTCAGAGTTCATAGCTACAATGTCCACAATAGTCAAATTGTGGAAGAAGCCAAGATGTCCTTCAACAAATAAATGGAAAAAGAATATGTTGGGGTGTCCAGGTGCCTCAATCAGTTAAGCATCTGCCTTTGGCTAAGATCATGATCTCAGGGTCCTGGGATTGAGCCTTACATCAGGCTCCCTGCTCAGCAGACTATATGCTTCTCCTTTTCCCTATAACAGTCCCCTTGCTTGTGCTCTCACTTTCTCTCTGTTAAATAAATAAATAAAATCTTAAAATAAAAGATGTGATATATATATATATATATATATATATATATATATATATATATTAGAATATTACTCAGCCATCAGAAAAAACGAGTATCTACCATTTACATTGACATGGATGGAACTGGAGAGTATTATGACAAGTGAAATAAATTAATCAGAGAAAGAAAATTATCATATGGTTTCATTCATATGTGGAATATAAAAATCATAAAGTAAGGGAGAGAAAAGTAAATAAGAAGACATCAGAGAAGGAGACAAATAATGAGAAACTCAACTCTGGGAAAAAGAAACTGAGGGATGCTGAAAGGGAGGTGAGTGGAGGGATGGGGTAACTGGTTAATGATTTGGTGAGCACTGGGTGTTATATGCAACTAATGAACTATTGAACACTACATCTGAAACTAATGTTGTATTGTATGTTGGACAATTGAATTTAAATTTTAAAAAATTCTTAATTTCTTTTTTAACTTTTATCAACATTATATTAACTAAGACCTCAACTTCTCATTTCCCACTCAATCCTGGACGCATAATACAACATTTGAGATCTATATTAATTCATTGCTTCTCTTCAGTTCTGTCCATGCAACTTCTTACTCACCAATTGTTTGCTTATTTTTATTTCCTGTACTGTATCTAAACTTATTTCTAAGTTTTAATCAATTTACAAAAAAAAAATTAAAGATTTTATTTATTTATTTGTCAGAGAGAATGAGCACAGGCAGACAGAATGTCAGGCAGAGGCAGAGGGAGAAGCAGGCTCCCCGCTGAGCAGAGAGCCCGCTGTGGGACTCGATCTCAGGACACTGGGATCATGACCTGAGCCGAAGGCAGCTGCTTAACCAACTGAGCCACCCAGGGGTCCCAATTTAGAAAATTTTATTGCTGAATCCTGTCTATTAGAGGTCATTATCCATGTACCAGAATAGAAGGGATTCATCTATTTTTTTTTAATTTTTAATTTTTTAAATTTTTTTAATTTTTATTTTTTTATAAACATATAATATACTTTTATGCCCAGGGGTACAGGTCTGTGAAACGCCAGGTTTACACACTGCACAGCACTCACCATAGCACATACCCTCCCCAATGTCCATAACCCAGCCACCCTATCCCCCACCCCACAAGCAACCCTCAGTTTGTTTCCTGAGATTAAGAGTTTCTTATGTTTTGCCTCCCTCCCTGGACCCACCTTGTTCCATCTTTTGCCCTTCCCTGACCCCCACGGCCCCCCTCCCTGACTCTCAAATTCCTCATATCAGAGAGATCATATTATTCTTTCTTTGATCATAGACAATAAAGTCCTGATGTGATAAGTTGTATATCCATCAAACATATTTTGGCTTTACCTGTGGGAACACTCCATGAAGGAGTTCTCTGCTCCATTGATGCTAGGATTGGCCATGTGATTTGCTTTGGCCAATAAAATAGATGTCTCTTTCAAGCAGATGCTTTAGGAATCAACATGTGCTGTTCTATTCTTACCTTCTCCCTCTACCATGAAATCAAACCTGTCCCAGAGAGGGTTTGAAGTACTAATGTCAGTCCCAGAACAAGTACATAATGGACCACAGCTGTAGCTAACCATCAGAAGACCTTAGTTTAATTTTGGCCATTCTAACTGGTATAAGGTAACAGGAAACAACATGTGTTGGAGGGGATGTGGAGAAAGGGGAACCCTATTCCACTGTTGGTGGGAATGCAAGTTGGTGCAGCCTCTTTGGAGAACATTGTGGAGATTCCTCATGAAATTAAAAATAGAACTTCCCTATGACCCTGCCATTGCACTCCTGGGTATTTACCCCAAAGATACAGATGTAGTGAAAAGAAGGGCCATATGTACCCCAATTTTTATAGCAACAATGGCCACGGTCGCCAAACTGTGGAAAGAACCAATATGCCCTTCAACGGACGAATGGATAAGGAAGATGTGGTCCATATATACTATGGAGTATTATGCCTCCATCAGAAAGGACGAATACCCAACTTTTGTAGCAACATGGATGGGACTGGAAGAGATTATGCTGAGTGAAATAAGTCAAGCAGAGAGAGTCAATTATCATATGGTTTCACTTATTTGTGGAGCATAACAAATAATATGGAGGACATGAGAAGATAGAGAGGAGAAGGGAGTTGGGGGAAATTGGAAGGGGAGGTGAACCATGAGAGACTATGGACTCTGAAAAACAATCTGAGGGTTTTGAAGGGGCAGGGGGCGGGAGGTCGGGGTACCAGGTGGTGGGTATTATAGAGGGCACGGATTGCATGGAGCATTGGGTGTGGTGCAAAAATAATGAATACTGTTATGCTGAAAATAAAAAAATAAATTAAAAAAATATATATGGGAAAAGTATAAATAAATAAATAAAGAAAGAAAGAAGAAGAAGACCTTAGTTTAAAGGAGAAAATAAATTTTCATTGTTTGGGATTTTGTGACTTTTTGTTACCACACCATAAAATAACCTAAATTGACAGATATACTTGGTTTCTGTGCTTAGTATCTGTAATTTGACAATGGTACACCGTGTGGCATCATGAACCTAAAAGTAAACAGCACACATGCCATATTACCTGCTCCTTCTCTTAGTGTGTAACTCTCCATCTCTTTTGTCATTCAGGTGTGAAATCTTGATGTATTTTTTTTCTTCCCTGTGTCTACCCACTATTCCTTTATTAATTATAATTCTGCATCCATAAACTGTTTTTTAAAGATTTTATTTATTTACTTATTATTTATTTATTTATTTATGTGAGAAATAGCAAAAGGGAGAGAGGTCACAGAGGGAAAGGGAGAAGCTGACTTGCTGCTGAGTACAGAGCCTGATGCAGGGTTCAATCCCATTACCCTGAGATCATGACCTGAGCTGAAGGCAGCTGCTCAACCAAGCCACACAGGCACCCCTAAATGCATATGTTCTGATTTTAATTTTTACTCAGCTCTCTTGCCACTGTCCCTTTCTAAGTAGTAGTGGCTCCTGGCATGGGTTAAAACTTAATTAGAAAAACAAGAGCTCACATCAAGTAAGCACAAAAAGGATGAAGTAACCTTCTAAGCTTATTATCAACATTTCCCTCTTTAATGGTAACAGTGACACTTAGTTTGGTGTACTATTATAGTCTCCATTTTTAATACATAGAAATGAAGGCAGAGGGAGTTTTAAATATTTTGTCTAAAGTCACACGTAAGTGTCAGAAACAGGATTTGAAACCAGTAAGGCTGGCATCAGTGTCCCATAATTTTCACCATTTCTCCAAACTCTCTGTAGTAGAAATAGTAGGGCATGGAACTTTTCCTAGGATGAGTGAAGGGCATAGTAAAATCTGTCTTTCCTGGGATCTGTCCTTTCTCTCTTTTTCTCCTTGAAAGATAATCTCCTCCCAGAACTGGACAACCTAAAAGGCCCTCTTTTTAATTTTCCTTGGAACTTGGCTACTTTTTCCATGGTACAAAGGGCTGAGTCCAATTTGGTGGGGCCCAGGAATAGGAGAGTAGGAAGTATATAGTTCTCCCCAGGCTATAGAAAGGAGGAATTTATTTTATTTTAATTAATTAACTAATTAATTAATTTTGGCATTTTGTGTTCTCCCACAGGAGATGTGGGAAAATCTAGAGGACAAGGTCAGATAGATTCTTAAAGGCAAAACCAAGCCTTTTAAGGATTCACATACACCTCATTCCTAACACCAGGGAAGGAGATTTAGAGTGAAAACTCTGTCTGGGAGATATGTATGCATTTGGTTGGAATTTTCTTTGTACATTTAATCCTCTGGAAACTGGTTCCAATAGAAAACTAGATGAAATTTAGGAGACTGAGGATCTTGCAAAATCTTTTTTTTTTTTTTAATATTTTTTTTTATTTTTTATAAACATATATTTTTATCCCCAGGGGTACAGGTCTGTGAATCACCAGGTTTACACACTTCACAGCACTCACCAAATCACATGCCCTCCCCAATGTCCATAATCCCAACCCCTTCTCCCAAACCCCCTCCCCTCGGCAACCCTCAGTTTGTTTTGTGAGATTAAGAGTCACTTATGGTTTGTCTCCCTCCCAATCCCATCTTGTTTCATTTATTCTTCTTCTACCCACTTAAGCCTCCATGTTGCATCACCACTTCCTCATATCAGGGAGATCATATGATAGTTGTCTTTCTCTGCTTGACTTATTTCGCTAAGCATGATACGCTCTAGTTCCATCCATGTTGTTGCAAATGGCAAGATTTCATTTCTTTTGATGGCTGCATAGTATTCCATTGTGTATATATACCACATCTTCTTGATCCATTCATCTGTTGATGGACATCTAGGTTCTTTCCATAGTTTGGCTATTGTGGACATTGCTGCTATAAACATTCGGGTGCACGTGCCCCTTTGGATCACTACATTTGTATCTTTAGGGTAAATACCCAATAGTGCAATTGCTGGGTCATAGGTCAGTTCTATTTTCAACATTTTGAGGAACCTCCATGCTGTTTTCCAGAGTGGCTGCACCAGCTTGCATTCCCACCAACAGTGTAGGAGGGTTCCCCTTTCTCCGCATCCTCGCCAGCATCTGTCATTTCCTGACTTGTTGATTTTAGCCATTCTGACTGGTGTGAGGTGATATCTCATTGTGGTTTTGATTTGTATTTCCCTGATGCCGAGTGATATGGAGCACTTTTTCATGTGTCTGTTCGCCATCTGGATGTCTTCTTTGCAGAAATGTCTGTTCATGTCCTCTGCCCATTTCTTGATTGGATTATTTGTTCTTTGGGTGTTGAGTTTGCTAAGTTCTTTATAGATTCTGGACACTAGTCCTTTATCTGATATGTCATTTGCAAATATCTTCTCCCATTCTGTCAGTTGTCTTTTGATTTTGTTAACTGTTTCCTTTGCTGTGCAAAAGCTTTTGATCTTGATGAAATCCCAGTAGTTCATTTTTTCCCTTGCTTCCCTTGCCTTTTGCGTTGTTCCTAGGAAGATGTTGCTGCGGCAGAGGTCGAAGAGGTTGCTGCCCGTGTTCTCCTCAAGGATTTTGATGGATTCCTTTCGTACATTGAGGTCCTTCATTCATTTTGAGTCTATTTTTGTGTGTGGTGTAAGGAAATGGTCCAATTTCATTTTTCTGCATGTGGCTGTCCAATTTTCCCAGCACCATTTATTGAAAAGGCTGTCTTTTTTCCATTGGACATTCTTTCCTGCTTTGTCGAAGATTAGTTGACCATAGATTTGAGGGTCTATTTCTGGGCTCTCTATTCTGTTCCATTGATCTATGTGTCTGTTTTTGTGCCAGTACCATGCTGTCTTGATGATGACAGCTTTGTAATAGAGCCTGAAGTCCGGAATTGTGATGCCACCAACGTTGGCTTTCTTTTTCAATATCCCTTTGGCTATTCGACGTCTTTTCTGGTTCCATATAAATTTTAGCATTATTTGTTCCATTTCTTTGAAAAAGATGGATGGTACTTTGATAGGAATTGCATTAAATGTGTAGATTGCTTTAGGTAGCATAGACATTTTCACAATATTTATTCTTCCAATCCAGGAGCATGAAACATTTTTCCATTTCTTTGTGTCTTCCTCAATTTCTTTCATGAGTACTTTATAGTTTTCTGAGTATCGATTCTGTGTCTCTTTGGTTAGGTTTATTCCTAGGTATCTTATGGTTTTGGATGCAATTGTAAATGGGATTGACTCCTTAATATCTCTTTCTTCTGTCTTGCTGTTGGTGTAGAGAAATGCAACTGATTTCTGTGCATTGATTTTATATCCTGACACTTTACTGAATTCCTGTATAAGTTCTAGCAGTTTTGGAGTGGAGTCTTTTGGGTTTTCCACATATAGTATCATATCATCTGCGAAGAGTGATAATTTGACTTCTTCTTTGCCGATTTGGATGCCTTTAATTTCCTTTTGTTGTCTGATTGCTGAGGCTAGGACCTCTAGTACGATGTTGAATAGCAGTGGTGATAATGGACATCCCTGCCGTGTTCCTGACCTTAGCGGAAAAGCTTTCAGTTTTTCTCCATTGAGAATGATATTTGCGGTGGGTTTTTCATAGATGGCTTTGATGATATTGAGGTATGCGCCCTCTATCCCTACACTTTGAAGAGTTTTGATCAGAAAGGGATGTTGTACTTTGTCAAATGCTTTTTCAGCATCTATTGAGAGTATCATATGGTTCTTGTTCTTTCTTTTATTGATGTGTTGTATCACATTGACTGATTTGCGGATGTTGAACCAACCTTGCAGCCCTGGAATAAATCCCACTTGGTCGTGGTGAATAATCCTTTTAATGTACTGTTGAATCCTATTGGCTAGTATTTTGTTGAGTACTCAACAAAATACTAGCAAAATCTTTATCAGAGAAAGATTAATAGTCTTTTGGTTTGTTTTCCTTTCTCATTTTCATTATAGTCTGGGCCATTATCTTTCATCAGGTTATTGTAACAATTCCCATTTTCTAGTCAGATAACTTCACCTGCTGATCGTTGAAAGCATTCTAAAGTATTTTGCTTGGCTGCTACCACCCTTTTATGCCTTAGTGCTCACTTTTCTCTTTTCAATACACTACATTCCATATATTTTCATGTTTCCTGTCTGAACTGTTTCTTCTACCCCTAACGCCTTCCCTTCCTATTTCAACATATTCAAATTACTAAAGTCCAAATGCAAACTCATCTCATCCATGAAGATTTTTCTGATTCCTTAATTTAATGTAATCTTTAACTTCTCAGAAATATAGTAGAAATGATCTGTTTTATTCTTATGGTACATATCAATTATTATTTTGCAGTTAGTTATATTTTATATGCTTCATAGTAAGACTATACACTTCTTGAGGACAGGGACCACTTGGTGTTTATATTTATATCCCCATAGCTCTAGTCTTTGTTCCTTCATTAGTCATTTGTTTTTCAGCAGCAGTGAACAAAAGAGAGATAATGCTTGTATTTATAAAGAGAATGTGGAATACAATAAGAACACATAGTTAGACTTCAGATATTGTTGAGTGAAGGTTAATTATAATTGATGTATTTATGGTCTCTACTGAAATGGCAGTAAGCAAATAATAAAAATAAATAAATAAATAACTTAAAATATAATAAGTATGTTTATATTTAAAAGTGCCTCAGAATGAATACAAAGGTCTGTAAGATGCATTTAATATTTGTAATCTACAAGGAAGCTTAAGATATCATAAATTAAATTAAAGTGTTAATAACATACTTTTTAAAATCATTGTATTCTATTTTTTAATTTCATAATGATAACTGTACTCTTTAATCTCCATCCACTGTTTCCCCCATCCCCCCACCTACCTTCCCTCTGGTAACCATCAGATTGTTTTCTATAGTTAAGAGTCTATTTCTTGGTTTGTCTCTCTTTCTCTATCACTCTCTCTCTCTTTCCTTTTTTTTTTTCTTTGCTCATTTTTTTGTTTGTTTGTTTGTTTCTTAAATTCCACATATGAGTGAAATCCTATGGTATTTGTCTTTCTATGTCTTCTTTGGCTTAACATTATACTCCTTAGATCTATCCATGTTGTTGCAAATGACATTTCATTCTGTTTTAAGGCTGAATCATATTCCATTGTACATATATGCCACTTCTTCATTCAATCATGTATTGATGGACACTTCAGCTGCTTCTAACACTTGGTTATTGTAAATAATGTTGCAATAAACAGGAATGCATTCACCCCCTTAAATTGGTGTTTTTGTATTCTTCAAGCAAATACCTAGTAGTGTGATTCCTTGATCCTAGGGTAAGTTCTGTTTTTATTTTTCTTTGGGGGACCTCCATACTGTTTTTCAGAGTGACTGCACAAGATTATATTCCCACCTACAGCACAAGAGGGTTCCTTTTACTCCATACCCTCACCAACACTTGATTTTAGCTATTCTGACAGGTGTGAAGTGATATCTCATTGAGATTTTGTTGTTGTTTGTTTGTTTTACAGATTTTGTTTATTTATTTGAGAGAGAGAGAAAATGAGAGAGCGCATGAGAGGGGAGAAGGTCAGAGCGAGAAGCAGATTCCCTGTGGAACTGGGAGCCTGATGTGTGATTCGATACTGGGACTCTGAGATCATGACCTGAGCTAAAGGCTTAACCAACTGAGCCACCTAGGAGCCCTCTCACTGAGGTTTTGACTTGCATTTCTCTGATGATGAGTGATGTTAGTATCTTGTCTTGAGTCTGTTGACCATGTAGATGTTTCTTCAGAGAAATATCTGTTCATGTTTTCTTCCCAGGTTTTAATTGAATTATTTGTTTTTTTGGGTATTGAGTTGTATCTGTTCTTTATATATTTGGGATACTAACCTTGTATTGGATATATCATTTGCAAATATCTCCTCCTTTCCTGAAGGTTGCCTTCTAGTTTTGTTGATTGTTTCCTTCACTGTGCAGAAACTTTTTATTTTGATGTAGTCCCAATAGTTTATTTTTGTTTTTATTTCTCTTGCCTCAGGAGACCTATCTAGAAAAATGTTGCTATGACCAGTGTTAGAGCAATTACTGTCTGTGTTTTCCCTTCAAGGATTTTTATAGTTTCAGGATACACATTTAGGTCTTTAATCCATTTTTTAGTTTATTTTTGTATATGGTAAAAGAAAGTGGTCAAGTTTCATTCTTTTGCATGGGACTGTCCAGTTTTCCCAACACCCTTGTTGAAGAGAATATTTCCCATTGTTTATGCATTCTTCCTTTGTTGAAGATTGACCATATAATTGAGGGCTTATTTTAAATTTTCTGTTATGTTTTATTGATCTATGTGCCTATTTTCATGCCATTACTATACTATTTCCATTATTACCACTTTGTAATACATAACTTGGTATAGGGAAATGTGATGCATCCAGTTTTGTTTTTCTTTTTCAAGATTGCTTTGGCTCCTCAGGATCTTTTGT
Source organism: Mustela lutreola (assembly GCF_030435805.1). Lineage (NCBI taxonomy): Eukaryota > Metazoa > Chordata > Mammalia > Carnivora > Mustelidae > Mustela > Mustela lutreola. Next base: position 82,720,837 of record NC_081308.1, read on the forward strand.
AATTCTATACAAATGTTAACATTATTTGTCCTCCTTCTATGAAAATGTTATTTGGGGACACCTGGGGGATGCAGTCATTAAGTGTCTACCTTCAGCTCAGGTCATGATCCCAGGGTCCTGGTATTGAACCCCATATCAGGCTCTCTGCTGAGCAGAGAGCCTGCTTCACCCTCTCCAGCTTCTTGTGCTTGTGTTTCCTCTCTTGCTATCTCTCTTTTTATTATAAATAAATAAAAATATTTTAAAAAGAAAAATGCTATTGTTTTTTATTCTTTTACTTAAATTCAACCTATTAACATATAGGGTATTATTAGTTTCAGAGGTAGAGTTCAGTGATTTATCAGTCTTATATATTACCCAGTGCTCATTACATCACACTCCCTCCTTAATGTCTATCACCCAGTTCCCCATCACCTAATGCCCCTCCCTTCCAGCAACACTCAGTTTGTTTTCTATGATTGGGTCTCTTATGGTTTGTCCCCCTCTCTGATTTCATCTTGTTTCATTTTTCCCTCCCATTCCTTATGATCCTTTGATTTGTTTCCAAAATTCAACATCAGTGAGATCACATGATAATTGTCTTACTCTGACTGATATATTTCACTTAACATAATGCACATTAGTTCCATTGACATCCTTGCAAATGGAAAGACCTCATTATTTTTTATGGCTGAGTAATATTCTATTGTGTATATATACACATCTGTCTACTCATCTACTCATCTGTCTACTTAACTACTCATCTGTCAATGAACATCTGGGCTCTTTCTATTGTTTGGCTATTGTGGATGCTGCTGGTCTAAACATTGGGATGCAGGTGTGCCTTCAGATCACTATGTTTGTATTGTTGGGGTAAATACCTAGTAGTGCAATTGCTGGGTCATAGGGTAGCTCTATTTTTTAACTTATTGATGAAGTCCCATCAAAAAGAATTGCTTTTTGAATGGATCCAGAATGGCTCCACAAGCTTGCATTCCCACTAGCAGCATATGAAGGTCCCTCTTACATCCTGGCCAACATCTCTCATTTCCTGACTCATTAATTTTAGCCATTCTGACAGGTGTGAGGTGGTATCTCATTGTGGTTTTGATTTGTATTTCACTGATGCCTGGTAATGTTGAGCATTTTTTAATGTGTCTGTTGGCCTCTGTATGTGTTCCTTGGAGAAATGTCTTCTGCCTGTTTCTGGACTGCATTATTATTATTATTAATATTATTATTTATTTTTCTTGGTGCTGAGTTTGATAAGTTCTTTATAGGTTTTCAGATACTAGCCCTTTATTTGATAAGACATTTGCAAATATCGTTTTGCATTCTGTTGGTTGCCTTTTAGTTCTGTTGACTGGTTCCCTTGCTGTGCAAAAGCTTGTTATCTTAATGAAGTCCAAATAGTTCAATTTTATTTTTGTTTCTCTTGTCTTTGGAGATGTGTCTAGCAAGAAGTTGCTGTGGCCAAGGTCAAAGAAGTTGGTGCCTGTGTTCTCCTCTAGGATTTTGATGGATTCCTATCTCACATTTAAGTATTTCATCCATTTTGAGTCTAATTTTTGTGTGATGTAAGGAAATGGTCCAGCGGTGTTCTCCTCCATAAGGCTGTCCAGTTTTGTTGAAGAGACTGTCTTTTTTCCATTGGATATTCTTTCCTGATTTGTCAATGATTAGTTGACCATAGAGTTGAGGGTCCTTTTCTGGGCTCTCTCTCTTGTTCCACTGATCTGTGTGTCTCTTTATGCACCAGTACCATACTGTCTTGATGATTGTCGCTTTGTAATAGAGCTTGAAGTCCAGACTTGTGATGACTCAAGATTTAGTTTTCTTTTTCAACAGTCCCCTGGATATTTGGGGTCTTCTCTGATTCCATACAAATTTTAGTATGGTTTGTTCCAGCTCTGTGAAAAATGTCCTCGGTATTTTGATAGGGATTGCATTGAATGTGTAGATTGCCTTGGGTAACATAGACATTTTAACAGTATTTGTTCTTCCAATTCATGAGCGTGAAATGTTTTCCCATTTCCTTGTGCTTTCTTCAATTTCTCTTGTTAGTGTTCTATAGTTTTCAGAGTACAGATCTTTTACCTCTTTGGCTAGGTTTATTCCTAGGAATCACACAGTTTTTGGTGCAATTGTAAATGGGATTGATTCCTTGAGTTCTTTCTGCTGCCTTTTGCACACTAATTTTATATCCTGTCACTTTGTTGAATTCCCATGTCAGTCCTAGCAATTATTTTGCTGAAGATTTTTTGGGTTTTCCACATATGGTATCATGTCATCTGCAAAGAGTGGGAGTTTGACTCCTTTGCCAATTTAGATGCCTTTTATTTCTTTTTGTTGTCTGATTGCTGAGGCTAAGAATTCCAGTGCAATATTGAACAACAGTGGTGAGAATGGACATCCCTGTCTTATTCCTGTCCTTGAGGGAAAAGCTCTCCATTTTTCCCATTGAGGATGATATTCCCTGTGGGTTTCTCATGTATGGTTTTTATGATATTGAGGTATGTTCCCTCTATCCTACAAAGCAAATTGTTTTTTTATCAAGAAAGCGTGCTATACTTTGTCAAATGCTTTTTCTGCATCTGTTGAGAGGATTATGTGGTTCTTATCCTTTCTTTTATTTATGTGGTGTATCACATTGATTGATTTGTGGATGTTAATCCACACTTGCAGTCCATGAATAAATCCCACCTGGTAGTGGTGAATAATACTTTTAATGTACTGTTGGATCTTATTAGCTAGTATCTTGGTGAGAATTTTTGCATCCATGTTGATCAGGGATATTGGTTTCTAATTCTCCTTTTTGGTGGGGTCTTTGGTTTTGTAATTAAGCTAATTCTGGCCTCACAGAATAATCTTGAAAGTTTTCCTTCCATTTATTTTTTAAATATTTTATTTACTTATATGACAGAGACAGACAGACAGACAGACAGATGGAGACAGAGACAGAGACAGAGAGAGCACAAGCAGGGGGAGTGGCAGGGAAAAGTGGAGGGGAAAGCAGGTTCCCCATTGAGCAGAGAGCCCGATGCAGGGTTCAGGTCCATCCATGTCAATGCAAACAATAGGTATTCACCCTTTCTGGTGACTTATATTATTATATTATATTATATTACATTATAATATATTATAATATAATATATTATATATTATATATATAATATATAATATTATATATAATATATAATATATTATAATATATTATAATATAATATAATAATATAAGTCACCAGAAAGGGTGAATCATATTATACTATATATATTTTTTTTATCCATTCATCTGTTGAATGACATCCCATCTCCCTCCAGAGTTTGGCTATTGTGGCCTTTGCTGCTATGAACATTAGGCTGCATGTGCATCTCATATTCACTACAACTGTATTTTTGAGTAAATACCTAGTACTGTAATTGCTGGGTCATAATGTAGTAGAATTTCTAATGTCTGGAGAAGCCTCCATACTGATTTTCAGAGTAGATATACCAGCTTGCATTCCCACCAACAGTGTAAGTTGGTTTGCTTTCTCCACATCCTTGCCAACATTTTTGTTTCCTATCATGTTAATTTTTTTCTATTCTAACTAGTGTAAGGTGTTATCTTATGGTGGTTTGATTTGTATTTCTCTGATGACGAGTGGTGTTGAACACTTTTTTTCATGTTTCTATAAGACATTTGTGTATCTTTTTAGATAACTGTCTATTCATATCTTCTGCCCATTTACTGACTAGATTAATTAATTTTGGGTGTTGAGTTTGAGATGTTGTTATAGATCTTGGATAGCAACCCTTTATCTGTAATATCTTTTGCAATATTTTCTCCCATTCTGTGTGGTCCCCATTAATTTTGTTGACTGTTTCCTTTACTGTGCAGAAGCTGTTTATCTTGATGAAGCCCCAAAAGTTCATTTTCACTTTTGTTTTCCCTGCCTTTAGAGACATGTCTTGCCTGAAGTTACTTTGGTCTATGTCGAAGAGGTTACTCCCTGTGTTCTTCTCTGGGATTTTGAAGGATTCTTATCTCACAATTAGGTCTTTCATAATTTTTTAGTTTATCTTTGTGTATGGTGTAAAACAATGGTCCAATTTCATTCTTCTGCATCTGCCTTTCCAATTTTCCCAGGACCATTTATTGAAAAGACTCTCTTTTTTCCATTGGATATTCCTTCCTGATTTGTTGAATATTAATTGACCATAGAAGTGAGGGTTTCCTTCTGGGTTCTCTATTCTGTGTCTGTTTTTGTGTCAATACCATGCTGTCTTGATGATCACACTTTTGTAATACAGCTTGAAGTCAGGCATTGTGATGCCCCACTTTGGATTTCTTTGTCAACATCCCCCTGGTGAATCAGGGTCATTTCTTTTTCCACACAAATTTTAGAATTGTTTATTCCAGCTCTGTGAAAAAATGTTGATAGTATTTTGGTAGCGATTGCATTAAAAGTGTAGATTGCTCTGGGCAACATAGACATTTTCACAATGTTTATTCTTCAAACCCATAAGCATGGAAAGTTTTTCCTTATCTTTGTGTCTTCCTTAATTTCTTTCATAAGTGTTCTGGAGTTTCTAGAATATAGATTTTAACTTCGTTTTTTAAGTTTATTCCTAATTATCTTATGGTTTTTGGTTTTACTGTAAATTATATAGATTCCTTAAATTCACTTTCTTCACTTCATTCTTAGCGTATAGAATTGCAATTGATTTCTGTGCATTGATTTTGTATCCTACCATGATGTTGAACTGCTTTATGACTTCTAGTAATTTGGGGGTGGAGTCTTTTGGATTTTCCACATAAAGTATAATGTCATCTGTGAAGGCAGAGAGTTTGACTTTCTCTTTGCCAGTTTTAGTGTCTTTTATTTCTTTTTGCTGTCTGATTTTTGATGTTAGGATTTCTAGTACTGTGTTGAACAATATACTGAGAGTGGGCATCCATGTCTTATTCCTGACCTTAAGAGAAAATGTCTCAGTATTTCCCCATTGAGAATAATATTCAATGTGTACTTTTCAGATAAGACTTTTATGATATTGAGTTATGTTCCCTCTTTGCCTCTGCTCTGAAGAATTTTAATCAGGAGAGTATGCTTTATTTGGTCAAATGCTTTTTCTGCATCAATTGACAAGATATTATGGTTCTTATCTTTTCTTTTATTAATGTGTTCTATCACTTTGATTGATTTGCTAATTTTGAACCACCATTTCATCGCAGGAGTAAATCCCACGTGGTCATGATGGATAAACCTTTTGGTGTATTGTTGGATCCAACTGGCTAGATCTTGGTAAGTGTTTTGGCATTAATGTTCATCAGGGATATTGGTCTATAACTTTCCTTTTTGATGGATTCTTTGCCTGGTTTTGGGATCTTAAAACATTGGCCCCTAATATTGGCCTCTTAGAACAATTTTGGAAGTTTTCTTTCTGTTATTTTATTTTATTTTGGGGGGAACAGCTTCAGTAGAATAGGTGTGATTTCTTCTTTAAATGTTTGGTAGAATTTCCCTGGGAAGCCATCTGGCCCTGGACTCTTGTTTCTTGGAGGTTTTTGATTATTGCTTCTATAATCTTGCTGGTTATTGGTCTTTTCAGATTGTCTATTTCTTCCTGTTTCAGTTTTTTTAGTTTAATAAGTTTCCAGCAATGCTTATACTTCTTTCAGTTTGCTTAATTTATTGCTGTGTAATTGCTGGTAATAATTTCTAATAATTCTTTCTATTTCCTTGATGTTAGTCATGATCTTTTCCCTTTCATTCATGATTTTCTTGATTTGGGTCCTTTCCCTTTTCTTTTGGTAAATCTGGCCAGAGGTTTATCAATCTTATTAATTCTTTGAAAGAACAAGCATCTAGTTTTGTTTATCTGTTCTACTGTTTTTCTGGTTTCTATTTTATTGATTTCTGCTTTAGTCTTTATTATGTCTCTTCTTCTGCTTGGTTTAGGTTTTATTTGCTGTTCTTTCTCCAGCTACTTTAGGTGTAGGGTTAGCCTTACATTTGGAATTTTTCTACTTTTTTTGAGAAAGGCTTGAATGGTTATGTATTTCTACCTTAGGATTGCCTTTTCAGTAGCCCATAGGTTTTGGACTGATGTGTTTTCATTCTCATTAGTTTCCAAGAATTGTTTAAGTTTTCTTTACTTTCCAGGTTGACCCAATCCTTCTTTAGCAGGATGCTCTTTAATCTCCAAGTGTGTCCTTCTTTCAAATTTTCTCTTCTGATTGAGTTCTAATTTCAAAGCATTGTGGTCTGATAACATGCAGGGAATAATCTTAATCTTTTGGTATGAGTTGAGACTTGATTTGTTACCGAGTATTTAGTCCATTCTGGAGAAAGTACCAGGTGCACTGGAGAGGCATGAGTATTCTGTTGTTTTACGGTGGAATGTATGAAGTCTTTCCGGTCCAATGTGTCCTTCAAAGCTCTTGTTTTTTTGTTGACCTTCTCCTAAGATGATCTGTCCATTAATGAGAGTGGAGTGTTGAAGTATCCTACTATTAATATATTATTATTACCAATAGGATTGTTTTTTTGGTTATTAGTTGGTTTATGTAGTTGGCTGCTTCCATACTGGGCACATAGATATTTACAATTGTTACATTTTCTTGTTGGATAGACCCTTGAAGTATGATATAGTTTACCTCTACATCTCTTACTATAGTCTTTGGTTTAAAATCTAATTGGTCTGATATGAGGATTGCTATCCCAGCTTTCTATCAAGGTTCACTGGAATGATAAATTGTTCTCCATCCCCTCACTTTCAACCTGAAGGTGTCTTTAGGTTCAAAATGAGTCTCTTGTTGACAGCATGGAGATGGGTCATACTTTTTTGATCCAATCGTAAACCCTGTGTCTCTTTATGGGAGGATTCAACCTGTTCACATAAAGAGTAAGTATTGAAAGCTCTGAATTTAGTGCCAGTGTATTGCTTGTAAAGTCACTGTTTCAATAGATAGTCTCTGTTAATTTATGGTCTATATTACTCTTTGGGTCTTTCTTCTTTTATAACACCCTCCCTTAATATTTCTTGCAGAACAGTCTTGGTAGTCATATATTTTTTTTTCAGTTTCTCATAGTCGTAGAAGCTCTTTTTCTCTCCATCCATTCTGAATGACAGCCTTGCCAGATAAACTATAGTTGGATTAATGTTCTTGTGAAAAGAAGGGACACATGCACTTCAGTGTTATAGTTGCAATGTCCACCATAGACAAAGTATGGAAAAAGCTGAGATGTCTGTCAACAGGTGAATGAATAAAGATGTGCTTCATATATACAATGGAATATTACTCAGCCATCAGAATGGATGAATACCTACCACTTATATTGACATGGATGGAACTGGAGATTATCATGCTGAGTGAAATAAATGAGTCAGAGAAACACAATTATCATATGGTTTTATTCATATATGGAATATAAGAAATAGCATAGAGGATCATAAGGGAACAGAGGAAAAACTTAATGGGCAGAAATCAGAGAGGGAGCCAAATCATGAGAGACTCTTGATTCTGGGAAACAAACTGAAGGTTGCTTAAAGGGAGGTGGGTGGGGGAATGGGGTAACAGAGTGATGGGAATCAAGGGGACACATGATGTGATGAGCACTGGGTGTTATATGCAACTGATGAATCATTGACCACTACATCAGAACCTAATGTTGTTCTACAGTTTAGCTAATTGAATTTAAAGAAAAATAAAAGAAGTTGTGATGTATGTATCAAGGAATATTAGTCAGTCATAACAATGAATGAAATCTTGCCATTTACAATGATATGGATGAAGTCAAAAAGTATTATGCTAATTGAAATAAGTCAGAGAAGTCAGATACCATATGATTTCACTCATATGTAGAATTTAAGAAACAAACAAAAATACCCAAACATAGGGGAAAATGAGAGGAATATAAAGAAACAGACTCTACTATAGAGAACAAACTAATGGCTTCCAGAGGGGAGCTGGGTGGCTGGATGGGTTAAATAGGTGATGGGAATTAGGGAGTGTACTTGTTTTGGTGATCACCGGCCATGTTGAATCACTAAATTCTAAATTCTACATCTGAAACTAATATTAAACTAATACTAACTAACTGGAATTTAAATGAAAATTGGGGAAAAAAACCTGTAGTAATCAAAACAGTATTGTCTTGGCAGAAAAATAGACACATAGACTAAGATAACAGAATAGAAAATCCAGAAATGAACCCAGAATTATATGGTAGGCTAATCTTTGACTATATATATATATATATATATATCCAGTGATAAAAAGACAATATGTTTAACGAATGGTGCTAGGAAACTGACAGTGATGTGCAAAAGAATGAAACAAGACTGCTTTCTTAGACCACACACAAAAATAAATTAAAAAACAGTTTAAACCTCATTGTGATACCTGAAACCATTAAAAAAAAAAAAAATTAGGGAACACAGGCAGTAACTCCTCTGACTTTAGCCTGAGGTAAGAGAAGCAAAATCAAAAAATAAACCATTAGGGCTACATCAAAATAGAAAGCTTCTGCCCAGCCTCAGAAACAATCAATAAAAATAAAAGGTAACCCACAGAATGAAAGAAAATATTTGAAAAGTACATATCCAATAAAGGGTTAATATTCAAAATATATAAAGGACTTATAAAGTTAACACCTCAAAAATGAGAACTGGTACAGCAACTGTGGAAAATAATATGGATATTTCTCAAAGAGTTAAAAATAGAACTACCCTATGATCCAGGAATCAATACTCGGTATTTACCCAAGGAACACAGAACTACTAATTCAAAGGGCAGGTACCCCTATGTTTATAGCAGCATTATTTACAATAGTCAAGATATGGAAGCAGCCCAAGTGTCCATCAACAGATGACTAGATAAAGATGATGTGGCATACATATACAATGGAAAATTTTCAAGCCATAAAGAATGAAATCTTGCCGTTTGTAAAGACATGGGTGGAGCTAGAAAGTAGAATGCTAGGGAAAATAAGTCAGTCAGAGAAAGACAAATACCGTATGCTTTCATTAATATGTAGAATCTAAAAAATAAAACAAATAATTTAAGGGAAAAAGTGAGAGAGGAAGTCAAAGCAGGAAAAAGATTCTTAATTATAAAGAACAATCTGATGGTTACCAGAATGGACATAGGTGGGAGGATGAGTTAAATAAGTGATGTCAATTAATGAGTGCATTTGTGATGAGCATAAGATTATGTATGGAACTATTAATTTACTATATGTATACCCAAAACTAATATAACAGTATATATTAAATAATGGAATTAAAATAAAAACATAAAAAGAAAAAGAAACTAATGTTTTAAGGATACAAATAAACATTTTTTGTTTTTATGCATGACATACAATTGTCAGTCATCAAGTCACACATTGTTGGAGATATTTCCAAAAATTCCATTTTAAGATTATAGCATTTTGTGTAAATTTCTTTTAAAAATGAGATTTTTTTATCTTCCTTTTTAAAAAAAAAATTAATTCCAGTAAGTTAACACACCATATTATCCTAGTTCCAGGTACATAATATAGTGATTCAGTAATTCCATACATTGCCCAGTTCTCACCACCCCATGTGCACCCCTCAGTCCTCATCACCCATTTATCCCACCCACCCACCATCTGCCCTCTGGTAACCACCAGTTTGTCCTCTATAATTGAGAGTCTGTTTCTTTTCTTTTTATTTCTTTTTTTTTTTGTTTTGTTTTAGATTTTATTTATTTATTTGACAGAGAGAGAGAGAGATCACAAATAGGCAGAGAGGCAGGCAGAGAGAGAGTGGGGAGGAAGCAGGCTCCCTGTGGAGCAGAGAGCCCAATGTGAGGCTCGATGCCAGGACCCTGGGATCATGACCTGAGCCTAAGACAGAGGTTTTAACCCACTGAGCCACCCAGGTGCCCTGAGAGTCTGTTTCTTAATTTCTCTTTTTCCTCTGTTCATTTGTTTTGTTTTTTAAATTCCATATATGAGTGAAATTCTATGTTTTTTTTCTCTGATTTATTTCCCTTAGGATTATACTCTCTGATTCAACACCTAAAAAGCAAATAATGGACAGAAGACATGAATCAAAATTTCTCCAAAGAAGACCTACAGATGGCCAATAAATTCATGAAAATATGCTCAACATCATTCATTATCAGGAAATGCAAATCAAAACTACACAAAGTAAGATATCACCTGACACTTGTCAGGATGGCTAACATCAGAAACAATAGAAACAACAGATGTTTGTGAGGATATACAGAAAAAGGAAGGAACCCTCATGCACTGTTGGTGGAGATGCAGACTGGTGCAGCCACTGTGGAAAATAGTTTGGAGCTTCCTCAAAAAGTTAAAAATCAGTCTAGTGTATGGTTCAGCAATACTACTGGGTATTTAACCACAGAATACAAAAACACTAATTAAAATGGATACATGCATTATGTTTGTAACAGCATTACTTATAATAGTCAAGGTATGGAACTCACCAGTGTCCATTGATGAATGGATAAACAAGTTGTAATATATATTTATGCAGGAGAATATTCAGTCATAAATAAATAAATAAATAAATAAATTTCCATTTGCAATGACATGAATGGAGCTAGAAATTTTTTTTTTCATTAGTGTTAAAATACCAAATTGACTTTGAAGTTGTTGATGGAGTGTTTCTTTTTTCAATTTTTTTATTATTATGTTCAATTAGCCAACATATAGTACATCATTAGTCTTTGATGTAGTGTTCAAGGAGTGTTTATTTTTAAAATAACATTCTTGGTAACACATTACTGAGAGCCTTTTGTCATCAGATTAAGGGTTGGAACACTTGAAACACTTATCTTTTAGTGAAAGAAAAATGTCTAATACATCTTTAAATTTTACAACCTCATTAAATACTGTATCATGGGATAATCAAAGAACCTCAAAATAGTTTCTGGGTCACTTACCATATCTGTGTTGAAGAGATTCCACTACTTAATGGTTTGTTTTTGTAAGACTATGTCAATGACATCTTGTAAATTATAAACAAATACTTTTCTTCTCACAACCCAGAGGATTGTTTTACACACTTTACTTTGGAGAACACTGTTACATAGAAAAGCCAATGATTGTTTTCTCTGAGTGAGAGACATTTGTAATATCCTTAAAATAAGTCTAGATGGTATCTATCTTTTGCAAACTTCAAAATATTTTCACAGTCTACTTTGTAAGTCTCTGCATCTTCAAAGTCATACCTCTGTATTTTGCTTGGGTTTTAAAGAGATTTCCATTGAGTTAATCTTGCCAAGTGCCTCATGTATAGTTTTATAATATCTATGTAAAGTGGATATAATTTTTTTGTCTTTTCCCCATCCTTTTCTCCCTTTTCCTGGTAAAGAAACACATCTACATTTATGAACAGAAATTTATTTTAAAATTTTTATTTATTTATTTGAGAGAGAGAGAGAGACAGAGTGAGAGAGCATGAGAGGGGGGGACAGAGGGAGAAGCAGACTCCCCATGGAGCTGGGAACCTGATGTGGTACTCGATCCCAGGACTCTGGGATCATGACCTGAGCAAAAGGCAGTCACTCAACCAACTGAGCCACCCAGGCGCTCCAGAAATTTATTTAAAAAAAAAAAATTGCCTGGTAGAACTGTCAGTCTAGGGGTCTTTTTCTTTCCTGACAGTGGTTGGACACAAGAGCCAGAGGTCATCAATCAAAGCCCTTCAACACTACAGAAAAATTGATCAATTCACAGTGAGTCATGTGATACAAGGGAGAACAATTGGAGTTCTTTAAAGTGATTGGTATGGGTTTTAATAGAAAAATATGTTTCTAAAATGGATCTATAACTTTCCAAGGTCAGGACCTTCAAGAGGACATTTTTGACATATTGCAAAGACTATCTCAAAGTGAATCTAATGCAGAGTTAATCAGAGATGAAAAACAAAGTCTATGAATATTGATTTCACTGCTGGAGCACCAGGGATTCATCCATGCCTGAAGAAAGACTTTTTCTCATAAATTTTAGTTATATAAGCCAGTAAATTCTCTTTTTATATTCAGCAGGATTAAACTTTTTCATTGCATACAGTTATCACTTGGGAGTGGCTGCCCAGACAGAGACTGTAATTTCAAGTTACTCTACCATCTAGATGGGGCCTTGGGATAAGTTATTGCTAGTGGAAGAAATTAAGTAGCCTCACAGAAGTTAAGAAACAGATATTCCTTCTCTGCTTGCTCTTGCTTCCCTTTTGTCAGTTAGATACAGATAATTCTGGGGTCCTAGAGGATACTAAAGCTACAAAAATAAAGGTATCAGAATGTCTGAATCATCATATGGAAGGTCAACAGTTGTATTAGATTATATATGAGCAGAAATACATGTGTGAAGCCACTGAAATTTGGGAAATTTGGAATTTGTTTGTTAAACCAGGTAGTATAACCATCATTATGGTTTTTATTTTAATTTCTTTGATGACTAATGATTTTTAGTATCCTTTGATGTGCTTACTGGGCATTTGTATACTTACTTTGGAAGAAATACTTATTCAGCTTCTTTGCCCATTTTAAAATTGGGTTATTCATCTTGGCTATTTAGTTGTAAGACTTGTTACAATCTAAGTACAATTCCCTTATCAGATATATGATTTATGAATACTTTCCCATTTTTTGGTAATCTCACTTCTTAACTAATACATATTTTTTTTAATTCAGTAAAGCTCAATTTATTTTTTGTTGTTATTGCTTGTGTTTTGGATATAATATATTTTTAAAAATCACCTAATTCAAGGTCTCAATGATTTACAATTATGTTTTCTTCTAGAGGTTTTAGGTTTGTATTTCTTGCATTTATGTCTTTGATTCATTTTGAGTTAAGTTTTATATATGGTATAAGTGTCTAACACCATTCTTTGGCATGTGGCTACTCAGTAGTTCCAGAAATTTGTTAAGTATTCTTTCCCTATTGGATTGTCTTGGCACTTTTTGTCAAAAATCAATTAATCCTAAATATGAGAGCTTATATCTGGACTCTTAATTCTATTCCATCAATTTGTATGTCTAATTTTATGCCACTACCACACAATCTTGGTTACTATAGCCTTGTAGTAAATTTTGAAATAAGGATGTGTGAGATCTCTGACTTTGTTCTTCTTTATTAAGATTATTTTGGCTCTTCTGTCTTCTTTGTATATCTACATGAATTTTAGGTTAACCTTATCAATTTCTGCAAAAAAAAAAAAAAAGGCAACTGGGATTTTCATAGAGATTGGATTGACTCTGTAGGTCAATTTGGGTCAGTATTTCTATCTTAGAATATTGTCTTCCAATCCATGAACCTGTGGTATGTTTCAATTTATTCTTTTTTTTTTTAAGATTTTTATTTATTTAGCACATAGAGATCACAAGTAGGCAGAGAGGCAGGTGGGGTGGGCGGTGGAAAAGCAGGCTCCCTGGTGAGCAGAGAGCTCCATATAGGGCTCAATCCCATGACCCTGAGATCATTACCTGAGCAGAAAGCAGAGGCTTAGCACTCTGAGCCACCCAGGTGCCCCTCAATTTATTGTATTTTCTTTCTTTTATAGTTATCATTGTAAAAATCTTGTGTTTTGAGGGCACCTGGGTGGCTCAGTAGGTTAAGCATCTGCCTTTGGCTCAGGTCATGATCCCAGGATCCTGGGATTGAGCCCCACATCCGGCTCTCTGCTCAAGCCAAGAGCCTGCTTCCCCCCTCTCTCCACCTGCCTCTGTGCCTACTTGTGATCTCTCTCTCTGTCAAATAAATTAATAAAAAAAATTTTTTGGGGGTGAATTTACTCATAAATTCTGTGTTTTTTATTTAAATAAATATTGTGTTATTTTTAATGCTTTTAGAATTGGAATTGCTTTCCTAATTTCATTTACAGACTTTTCTAATGTACAGAAATAGAATTTTTTTGTGTATTGATCTTGTATACTACAACCTTGCTAGACTTGATTATTAGCTCTAGTAGTTTTTTAGAGGATTTCTTATAATTTTCTGTACATATCATATTTTCTGAAAATAGAGTATGATTATGTTCTTAACAGGCTATAAGAGGAAGCCTTAAAAAGAACTTTCTGTTGGTTTAAAAACACCAGTTGTAGAAGTCTAAAGTAAAGAAGCACCTTTTATTTATTTTTTTCTATTTTTTAGCTTAATTTAATTTTATTATTTTCAGTGTTCAAAACTTCATGTTTATGCACAACACCCAGTGCTCCATGCAATATGTGCCCTCATTAATAACCATCAGCAGGCTCACCCAAACCCCAGCCCCCCTCCCCTCCAAGCCCTCAGTTTGTTTCTTAGAGTTCACATTCTCTCCTGGTTTATGTCCCCCTCCTGTTTCCCAAACTCACTTCTTCTTTACATATCCCAGTGTCCTCCATGTTATTCCTTATGCTCCACAAGTTAGTGAAACCATATGATAATTGACTCTCTCTGCTTCACTTAGTTCACTCAGCATAATCTCTTCCAGTCCCGTCCATGTTGATACAAAAGTTGGGTATTTATCCTTTCTGATGGTGGCGTAATACTCCATTGTATATATGGACCATATCTACCCTATCAGTTAGTCTGTTGAAGGGCATCTTGGTTCTTTCCACAGTTAGGCGACTGTGGCCTTTGCTGCTATGAACATTGGGGTACAGATGGCCTTTCTTTTCACTACATCTGTATCTCTGGGATAAATATACAGTAGTGTAATTGCAGGGTCATAGGGTAGATCTGTTTTTAATTTCCTGAGGAATCTCCACACTGTTTCCCAAAGTGGCTGCACCAACTTGCATTCCCATCAACAGTGTAAGAGGGTTCCCCTTTCTCCATATCCTCTCATACACATGTTGTTCACTATCTTGTTAATTTTGGCCATTCTTACTGATGTAAGGTGGTATCTCAATGTGGTTTTGGTTTGAATCTCCTGATTGGTAAAGGTGATGAACATTTTTTTCTGTTAGCCATTTGTATGTCTTCTTCTTTGGAGAAGTGTCTGTCCATGTCTTCTGCTGATCTTTTGACGTGATTATCTGTTTTGTGTGAGTTGAGTTTGAGGAGTTCTTTATAGATCTTGTATATCAGCCCTTTGTCTGTACTGTTATTTGCAGATATTTTCTCCTATTCCGTGGGTTTCCTCTTTGTTTTTGTTGACTGTTTCCTTTGCTGTGCAGAAGTTTTTGATCTTGATGAAGTCCCAAAAGTTTATTTTTGTTTTTGTTTCCTTTGCCTTTGAAGACATGTCTTGAAAGAAGTTGCTGTGGTTGATGTCAAAGAGATTACTGCCTATGTTCTCCTGTAGAATGATGATAGATTCCTGTCTCACATTGAGATCTACCATCTATTTCGAGTTTATCTTTGCATATGGTATAAGAGAATGTTCAAGTTTGTTCTTCTATACATAGCTGTCCAATTTCTCCAGCACCATTTATTGAAGAGGCTTTTTTTCCACTCTGTATTTTCCCCTGCTTTGTCAAAGATTATTTGACCTTAGAGTTGCTGGTTCATATCTGGGCTCTCTACTCTGTTCCACTGCTCTATGTGTCTGTTTTTGTGCCAGTATCAAGCTGTCTTGATGATCACAGCTTTGTAGTAAAGCTTGAAATCAAGCAATGTGTTGCCCCCAGTTTTTTCTATTTCAACATTTCCTTAGCAATTCGGGGTCTCTTCTGGTTCTATACATCATCACTAGCCATCAGGGAGATTCAAATTAAAACCACATTGAGATATCACCTTACACCAGTTAGAATGGTTAAAATTAACAAGACAGGAAACAACATGTGTTGGAGGGGATGTGGAGAAAGGGGAACCCTCTTACACTGTTGGTGGGAATGCAAGTTGGTGCAGCCTCTTTGGAGAACATTTTGGAGATTCCTCAAGATATTAAAAATAGAACTTCCATATGACCCTGCAATTGCACTCCTTGGTATTTACCCCAAAGAAGGGGTAGGGGGTGGGAGGTCGGGGTACCAGGTGGTGGGTATTATAGAGGGCACGGATTGCATGGAGCACTGGGTGTGGTGCAAAAATAATGAATACTGTTATGCTGAAATAAATAAAAAATTAAATTTTAAAAAATTTAGGATTATTTGTTCCAGCTCTTTGAAAAATGTTAGTGGA
Organism: Mustela lutreola; assembly: GCF_030435805.1. NCBI lineage: Eukaryota > Metazoa > Chordata > Mammalia > Carnivora > Mustelidae > Mustela > Mustela lutreola. Next base: position 82,736,910 of record NC_081308.1, read on the forward strand.
ATTTTGATCAGGGTGGCATTGAAAGTATAGATGGCTCTGGGCTTTTTAACAATGTCTATTCTTCTGATCCAAGAGTATATAATGCTTTTGGATCTTTTTGTGTCTTCTTTAATTTCTTTCATAAGTGTTCTATAGTTCTTCAAGTACAGATCCTTTACCTCTTTGGTTTGGTTTACTCCCAGGTCTCTTATGGTTCTTGGTGCTGCTTAAAAGGAATCAATTCTCTAATTTCCCTTTCTGTATTTTCACTGCTGGTGTATAAGAAAGCAACTGATTTCTGTATATTGATTTCCTGACACATTACTGAATTGGTGTATGAGTTCTAGTAGTATAGGGGTGGAGTCTTTTAGGTTTTCAATATTAAGTATCATGTCATCTGTCATCTGTGAAGAGAGAGAGTTTGACTTCTCCTTTGACAGTTTGAATACCTTTTATTTCTTTTTATTGTCTGATTACTGTTGCTAGGACCTCTACTACTATGTGGAACAACTTTGGCAAGGGTGGATATCCTTGTTGTGTCCCTGATCTCAAAGGAAAGGGTTTCAGCTTTTTCTCATTGAGGATGATATTCAATGTGGGTTTTTCATACATAGATTTTATGAAGTTATGGAATATTCCCTCTTTTCCTATACTTTGAAGGGTTTGAATCAGGAACAGATGCTGTATCTTGCCAAGTGTGTTTTTTTTCTTTCTTTCTTTCTTTTTTTGCATCAGTTGAGAGGACCATGTGGTTCTTCTCTCTTCTCTCATTGATTTGTTCTATCACATTGATCTGTGAATGTTGAACTACTCTTGCATCCCATGGAGAAATCCCATCTGGTAATGGTGGATAATCTTCTTAATGTACTGTTAGAACCTATTAACCTATTAGCTGGATATTGTTGAGAATCTTGGCATCCATATTCATCAGGGATATTAATCTGACATTATCCTTTTTGGTGGGGTCTTTGCCTGGTTTGGAGATCGGGGTAAATGCTGGCTTCATAAACAGTCTGGAAGATATAGAAATGGCTAACAGACATATTAAAAAAGTGTTCTTCATCATTAGCATCAGGGAGATTCAAATAAAATCTACACTGAGATACCACTTTACACCAGTAAGAATGACCAAAATTAGCAAGGCAGTGAAGAAAAAGTGTTGGAAAGGATGTGGAGAAATGGGAACCCACTTGCACTATTGGGGAGAATGCAAGTTGGTGCAGCCACTTTGGGAAGCAGTGTGGAAATTCCTTTAGGAAATTAAAAACAGAGTCACCCTATGGCCCTACAATTACACTACTGGATATTTATCCCAAAGATACAGATGTAGTGAGAAGAAGGTCTATCTGTACCCCAATGTTCATAGCAGCAATGGCCACAGTCGCCTAACTCTGGAAAGAACCAAGATGCCCTTCAACAGACAAATGGATAGGGAAGATACAGTCCATATATACAATGGAGTATTATACCTCCATCAGAAATAATAAATACCCAACTTTTGTATCAACATGGACAGGACTGGAAGAGATTATGCTGAGTGAAATCAGTCAAGCAGAGAGTCAATTTTCATATGGTTTCACTTACTTGTGGAGCATATGGAATAACATGGAGGATGTTGGGAGATGGAGAGGAGAAGTGAGTTTGGGGAAATTGGAGGGGGAAGCAAACCATGAGAGACTGTGGACTCTGAGAAACAAACTTAGGGTTTTGGAGGGGAAGGGGACAGGTGGTCATGTGAGCCTTGTGTTGGGTATTAAGGAGAGCATGTATTGCATGTAACACTGAATGTGGTGCATAAATAATGAGTTTTGGAACACTCACAAAAAAGCAAAATTAAATTAAATTTTAAAGAATTTAGATCCTAAATAAATAAATAAATAAATATTTATATGTATTTCAATCCAGGCACTAATATGGTTTAGGTTGTTGAAGCTAACTTTAAACTTTCAACATTAAAACTCGGCTTTTTTATGCAGATAATGCCTTAAGAGTCTTCAAAGATTACATAATTAATGTCAAAAGTTTTTTGAGTGTGAAGAGTAATATCTTAGTTACATCACATGGTGCTTTAAAAGTAAAATAATATACAGAAGTGCTATGTCACATCAACTTACCTAAATCAACTTTACCTATTTACAAAAAAAAAAAAAGAAAAGTTTGCCAGACTGATCATTATTATTTTTTTTTTACATAAGGGGTAAGCAAATGGCTTATTAGACATATTGCTATTTAATAAGATATATCTATAGTCTATATAGTTTTTGAAATAAATTACCAGATTTATATGACATTCCAACCATCACACTTTCAAATTTTATTGACTATTGTCACCATTTTAGTTTTGATCATCTAAGATTAACCAAATGATTCTGCAGTTTAATGTAAACTTATTTACTTGAATTGGGCCACCAATCAAATTAAAACAAATGGAGGAAAATGTTGGGCCAGAGAGATTTTTATATTATAATCTCTAGTCCTTTCTCATCCTGGCCTCTGTTTACCATTCATTACTGTATGACTGGGAAAACCATGCAGAAAATGTAACATGGAAACTATATTCTACATTTTATAGATAGGAATTTGAACATGATGAGGAAGTTTATTACTTTCTGAAATTTTTCAAGTTCTAATGATTTTTAATAATAAACCATGATGTTTCAGAAGGGAGAATTCGTTGTGTTCATGTATTAAGAAAAAATTTGAATGACTTATTTTTAAGGCATGGTATGAATGGTAAGTGAAGTGACACAACATTACCTATGCACAATTTGAAACAAAGGCAACTGAATAGGTTAGTTAGAAAGATTTGTTAACAGAAAGATTTGTTAAAGATTTGAAGATTTGTTAACAGAAATATCTTTTCTTCAAATATTACTGTTACTTTCTCAGTATTAAATGTTTGCTAAAAACAAAGGAAATTTTTCTGACAACATTATAATGCTTTCATGTTTGGATGAAAATTCTAGAGGATGTCTAGAATACTAATTCATCCATTCTGGTTATATGAGACCCCATTTTTGTTGATTACAACTGTCTACTCTTTACAAATTCTTCTGTTTTGTGCATATTCCTTACTTAAATTCACCAAATGGAAAGAAGACCTAACATTTTTGACCACTTATTAAATGTCAGCCTCTTAAGCTTTTAATTAAATTTTATTTTATTTTATTTTGAAATCACCCTTTAAAAGATAAGTATCATCATTATCATCATCATCATTATCATCATCCCCATTTTGCTGATGAGGAATCAGGATAGAGAGTTGATATAGCCAGGTGATATCAAATAACTAGCAAATTACACAGGCTGCATTTGGACCCAGAAGTGATTATTTATAAGGCTTATGTTCTATCTATTTTATAACACTTCCTTTATCTCCCTGTCTACTGAGCACTTGCTATATCCATAATATTGTAGTAGCTATTTAGATGTTTGACACACCACAAAATACCTTTGTTTATGAAGAAAGAACTCATTCTTTATTTGTACTCTGTTTTTGTCTGTGTTTTCTCCTATTCACCAGTTGTGCTTTCATGCACTATTATTTACCTTATATTTGCTGAATCTGAGCAGTTCTGGCCATTTGTTGGAATGACGTTTGAATAGAGAACATTATGTCAGAGAATCAGGTAAAAATCTCAGTTTTTTCATCAGTAAAGCAGGGTATCTATTCTGTTTATTCATTAATTAGAAAATTAAGTTTAGATGCATTAAAGAGCTTTGTGAATCATGTTACAATGTGAAGGCACCATTGACATTTGGTCACCAAAGAAATTAATATTAGTAAAATTTGGTATTGCCAAAAAAATGATTGACAAATACATGAAGCCTCCTATGTAAAACTTCTCTAGTGCATTTTTAACACAGAAGTGGGGCTCAGCTGTGAGAGAAAATAAAGATTTAGCTTCCCAGAGAAATTAATGTATAATTAAAGATGATTCCATGAATGGTACAAAAACTAGAATCAGATATGCAAATATTCTATCCATACAAATTTGTTCCATGATTGATACCATGTAAAGTGGTGTAGCAAATAAATTGTAATACAAACTAGTTAGTGCCTCTTAGCTCAAGATTAGCAAATCCAAAAAGTAGGGTAACACTACTAAACCTTGCATTTCTGTATTCAATTCTTACAATTTAACAGTCTTCAAATTATTTTCAATGTAGGAACAGAGTAATTAAAAATAGAACTGAAGACAACTTGTTTATTACTGCTATATTTTTCTAGTTTATTAGAAACTATGGTAACAGTGAATAACATTCATCATATCCATTTATAAGTAAGTGAAAATTAAAAGTGCAAAATATTTCTGATTTTATCTTGATTGGTTAATCTTTCCTGATTTCTGTTCATCAAGAACTGCTTTGATACCTGGCTATCCTAAATTATTACTATTATTTCATATTAATTAAACTTATCAAACACTTGCAAAAGTAAAAGCAGACCTAACCCATATAAAATGAACTTATTTATTTCTTATTCCTACTTCAAAACAAACTTAAAATTTTGAGAGACATATAGCTAAAAATATTCATTGAAACTTCTAAATTTAATGAGGTTCTGATTGTGTTAAAGATTTCTAGGTTTCAGACTGCCCATTCTAATTTTATCTGAACAAGATTGTCCATCCTTGTTTTTGGGTTTACACTGATGTCTTGTAGCTTTCCAGCATCCATAACCCATTTGTGATTCCATATGAATTTGAAAAGAACCAAAAGTCAATTCTGTGAATTTTTTTAAAGGATTTCTTTCTTCCAGTTATTTCATAAGACTAACATTGTTTTAAATTTTGCATAATTCAGAGCCCTAGGTATTATTTGAATATACACTACCAGAGTCCTTTTGTTCTGGTGCTTTCATTTAGCCTCAACTAAACACCCTGGTAATTGTAAGTATAAAGCAAATATCATGTGATCACATCTTACTAAACATTTTAATGTGAACATTTACCATCTTATACCAATGTTGGTAAATGTATGGGTCCTAGAAACCAACTGTTTGGATCAATATTAGTGCCAGAATTCTACAATTTCAGAGAATATCAAGAATTTAATTTAAACTCATCAAATTCTTTTCATACTTAAAAATTATTTATTTATTTCAAAGAAAGAGAGAACATGCAAGCACAAGCAGGGGGAGGGGCAGAAGGAAAAGCAGACTGCAAAAGGAGCAGAGAGCCTGACATGGGACTCAATCTCTGGACCCTGGGAACATGCCCTGAGCTGAAGGTAGACCCTTAACTAACTGAGCCACCCAGGTCCCCCCCCATAATACTTTTAAAAGTAATTTATCTTTGTGAACACTTACAATTTTAGCAATATAACCAAAGTTATTGTAATCAATTTTTTTTTTCTTTTTGTGCACAAAAGTGTTTTGAATTCTTACTCTTTCTTTTAGGCATTCCAAAGGGAGTGATTATTCCTGGGACCCATGTTTTCCAATGTGCTATTTTTCTTCCCTTGACATTTAGAGAGTAACATCTTTGGTCTTGTAGGATCCTGAGGTTCTGTCAGCTTTGAGGTCAGAAGGCTAGTACAGAGACACATTTTGCTGTACGGGCCCCTGGATCTAGGTTAGAGCATACCTAGATCAAGAATTGGCCTGGAGAGCTGATGACCTATGTGTGAAATCTCGGTGAGATGTGCGAAGCTAGTGAGAGTCATAGAGTTGGAGAAACCAACTGAGGCATACAGATTAAAAGACATAGTAATGAAAAGTGTGGGCTCCAGCAGGAGACTGCCTGGATTTATAACCTAGTTTGACCATTTCCTACTTGTGTGAACATGGGGAAGTTAATTCCTCTATGTTTGTTTCATCATTTATAAAAAAAGGGGGGATAATTAATAATTTGTATGTCATAGGATTATTATGGATAATTAAAAGAGATAATATATTAAAAACACCAAGAAGGACACCTGGGTGGCTCAGCTGGTTGAGCATCTGACTCTTGGTTTCAGCTCAGATTGTGGGCTCAGGGTCATGAGATCAAGTCCTGCATCATGCTCTGCACTCAGTGGGGAGTCTGCTTGTGCTTCTCTCTCCCTCTCTTTCTGCTCCTCTCCCTATTCTCACTCTCTCTCCTTCTCTCTCTCTCTCTTTTTCTAAAATAAATAAATAAATCTTAAGAAAAAGAGATTAATTGCAGAAAACACCTATGATGGATGAAGATAGAGGGAGATAGAGTAGGCAGGAAGAGCCCTAAGAATACAATACAGGTATGACACATGTGAAAAAAGAGGGTAATGAAGAAATATTGGGCAGCAAGAGACTCAGACTATAGCTCTATTTTTAAAAGCCTCGGCCAAGTAAACTGGGGGTTCCTGAACCATAGTGACCTGGTAGAAGAATACCCTACTGGGCAGGAATAAGTTTTCATTATGCTCCTTCATTATGCTCCTCTCAGTCTTCATTATGCTCCTATCATGCTCCACCACTGGCTGGGAAAGCCAGGTAGTATGTGTGGCATTATCATTCATGAGTGAATAATCTGGAGGCTGTCAGTTAACCAGATACTTCATGGCAGTTTCTCTTGAAGGACATCTAATTAGCACATCTCAATGCTGGGTGTTCAATATTAAAAAGTTTGAGCTCTATTCTGGGATGCATTTAACTGAGAATAATTTGATGTTTTCTGGTCTGCCTTTTAAGATTCGTTATGCAGAACCAGAGCCATGTTTAACCTAAAGCCAATTATTCCCCACCACTGACACAATATTCTTCTGAGTATTTTATTCATCAACTATAAGTTTTGCCACTCTAACTCGTGGAAATAGGCACTATTCCTGACCCTGTGGAAATGCTGGATACTGTTCCTGCTAATATTTTCATGCACTTCTCTTCCTGAGTCTCTTCACAAGGGCACCAAGATCAGCACTCTGCTAAAAACTCTAGGAAAGTTCTGTAGATCTCTGGGATTTTCTCTCTGTACTGCTTCCCCCTTTCCAGTACTGTATCCTACAAACTCAAGCTGCCATGATCTCTCTAATTATGTCTTCTGAACTCAGGTTATCAGTCAAATTCAGCCAGGTTTTCCCCCTCCCTGTACTGTGGTCTAGAAACTCTTAAATCAGCAATCTAGAGTGGTCATATGGCTCATTTTGCTTCTTTTCCATCCATCAGCAATCACTGACCTTTGTTGTCTGATATCAAGGGTCTTAACTGTCATTTCATATATATTTTGTGTAGCTTTCTGATGTTTTAGGCAGGAAAGTAAATCTGGTCCCTGTTACTCCACCTTGACCATAGGTTAAAATTCTTGTTTACACTTTGAACATAGTGCAGAATTTATATTCCTGATCCAGCTCATCAAAAATATGGTCAATATTTTTTCTAATCTCTAAACCTAAACTCTCATACTTCTCACCTTGTGTTGCAAATAATATTCTACTAGTTCAAATTAAAATACTTTGCTTTTGAGGGTTGCCGGGGGGAGGGGGTTTGGGAGAAGGGGTTGGGATTATGGACATTGGGGAGGGCATGTGATTTGGTGAGTGCTGTGAAGTGTGTAAACCTGGTGATTCACAGACCTGTACCCCTGGGGATAAAAATATATGTTTATAAAAAATAAAAAAATAAATAAAATAAAATACTTTGCTTTTAAAGATTTTATTTATTTATTTATTTGACAAATAGATAGCACAAGTATGCAGAGCAGCTAGCAGAGGGAGAGGGAGAAGCAGGCTCCCCACAGAGCAGGGGGCCCAACATGGGCTCAATTCCAGGACCCTGGAATCATGACCTGAGTTGAACGCAGGCACTTAACTAACTGAGACACTCAGGTGTCCCCAAATTGAAATAGTTGTTTTTTTTTTTTTAAGATTTTATTTATTTGAGAGAGAGAGAGAACATGAAAGGGGTGAGAGGCAGTGGGAGAAGCCAGCTCCCTGATGAGCAGAGGGCCCTATGTGGGACTTGATCCTGGGACTCCAGGATCAAGACCTGAGCCAAAGGCAGTTGCTTAACCAACTGAGCCACGCAGGTGCCCCACAAATTGAAATACTTTTAATGGAAAGGAAAATTATTGTTATAGATCTGGACCTGGAAATTTTCAAATTTGTTTCAGGTACACTGAGAAATATAATTTTCATGGAAATTTGGTTGTTGGCTATATGAAGAATATAAAATCAAGTTAAAAATCATTAAAATCCCTAATATCCTTAAATGTAGAGTAAATTTTTACAAGGATCACTGAAATCAAGATAAACCTACTAACTCTCTTAAGATGCATATAAGAATAATTTCATTTTAAATTATAGTAACAATTAATTTGATGTTTCTCTGAGCATCTTTTCCACATGAGACTTGTGAACAAAACAGCAAAGACTGACATTTAATTATGAATAACGATCTTCAATGTTATAATGGACCACAATAATTCTAGTGTTTGAAGTTTGAATTTTAATTTGCATCTTTAATGAAGTTTGCTCTCTTGCTGACTGACTGCTTTCATTGGTACTTGCTTAGTATTAAGTCTGGTCATTTGAAGTAATTATCTGAGAAATGTCTATATATATATACAATTTTAAAATAAACATTTTTTTTTTTTTTTTTTTTTTTTGCTAAGGCTGTTATATTTGTTCTAAAGTTGGGATTTGGCCATGTTTACAATTTTGATAACTTTTATTTCTCTATTTGCTTACTGTTCCCAGTGTCTTAAGTGGATAGTTCTTATTCATTTAACAGTTGATGTGATCTGAATTCTGAATCCAAGGAAGGCCACAGGAGTTTGTGCTTTATTGACTTTTCACAAAATCTGCATTTTTTCTGATGGGCGAATGTATTGAGATCCTTGAGCTTCTCTACATGAGAAGATTTATTTATTCATTGTATACAATAAAGAAAATTCAATACTCTACAGCACTACTTATTTCTAGATCAGAGTCAAGTAATAACTACCATTTGTAGAATTTTATCAGTTTAATAATGGAGGAACAGTACAACATTCTGTGTTTCAAAAATACCATAAAGCTAGGTCTTCAAGACCAAAACCATGGTTGAAAAGAGAAAGAAAATTTCTTTTAAAAATACCAAATTGACTCATTTTTCAGTGAATTGATGACATATTTTGTCATCATATAGACACTAACTCAACCATTGTATTTTTAGGAGAAATAAAACCTAACATTCAGTGAATTTTCTTAGGATCTAATTACCACTGATATTTTGCACAAGAAGCAGGCTGGCCTCTCAAGTTCTGTGATATAGTCAATTATTTATATCATCTTCACATCAGTGTTCTTCATTTTTTTAAAGCTTTCTTTGTGTAATTCCTTCTCAATAAACTATCCCAACTATAGTTAGGTAAGGTCTCATTTGAAACAGAAGGCTAATCCACCAAGATGATCTAACAATTGTAAATATCTATGCCCCCAATATGAGAGCAGCCAATTACATAAGAATACTATTAATTAAGATAAAGAGTAATATTGTTATGAATACATTAACAGTAGGAGATCTTAACATGCCTCTCTCAGTAATAGATCATCAAAGCAGAAAATCAATAAAGAAACAAGAGCATTGAATGACACATTGGACCAGATGGAACTTATAGATATATACAGAACATTCCACCCTAAAACAACAGAATACTCATTCTTCTCAAGTGCACACGGAACCTTCTCCAGAGTAGACCACATACTGGGTCACAAATCAGGACTCAACCGATACCAAAAGACTGAGATGATTCCCTGCATATTCTCAGATCACAATGCTTTGAAACTTAAGCTAAATCACAAGGAAAAGTTTGGAATGAACTCAAACACCTGGAAGCTAAAGACCACCTTGCTTAAGAATGCTTGGATCAAGTAGGAGATTAAAGAAGAACTTAATCAATTCATGGAAACCAA